>NC_057802.1:777673-1014650 GCF_018294505.1 Triticum aestivum | reverse complement strand
CCAGGGGTGCCTGGAAGTAGGACGGCGGCGGCTGCGGCGCTGTGGGGGGAGCGGCGCGGGAGGTGCCCGCCACGAGAGCCGTGTGCGTGGCCCGGGACTTCACCATCTTCATCCTCCTCTCCTCCAACCGAAGATAAGCCACGACCCGAGGAAAGGTCGGGTCCGGGAGGAACGTAAGGTTGGAGGCCGCATTGCTGAACTCCTCGTTCAGGCCGGCGGTGAGCGTGCTGAAAAGGAGGTCGTCGGAGACCCGCTCCCCGAGGTCGCGGAGTTCGTCAGCGAGTTTCTTGAGGCGCATGCAATAGTCGTCAATGGACGAGTCAAGCTGATGGCACCCAAAAAATTCCTGCTGAAGAAAGACGCGGTGCTGGAGGGCGTTGTCGAGGAAGAGCCCGTTCAGCTTCGCCCACACCATCTGCGCGTCGTCAGTGTCGCAAACAATGGTGTGGAAGATGTCCTTGGAGATGGTTTGGTACAGCCAACGAGTGATGGTGGCGTCGATGGTCAGCCAGTTGTCGTCCGCGTACATGAGACCGAAGTCAACGGAGCCATCAACGTGATCGATGAGGTGGTACTCGCGGAAGACGAGGGAGAAGTAGATTTTCTAGGCGTAATATGTGGATGTGGCGTAGTCGAGCACGACGGGAACGCGGGCGAAGATGTCCAGATCGCGGACGACCTCGACGGGAGGAGGGGCCGGACCCTCGAAGGGGTTGGAGGGAGGGAGACGGCGGAGTAGGGAGAGGCCATGGGTGCGGCGGCAACCGAGGGGGGGGGGCGGCGCGGGTGTGGCGGCTCGGGAGGGAGGCGGCGTCGCGGGTGTGGCGGCTCGGGAGGGAGGCGGCGCGGGGAGAGCGAGGCGACGTGGGAGGGAGGGAGGTGGAGCGGAGTAGGGAGGTGCGCGCGGCGGCGGTAGAGGGTGCGGCGGCGGCGCGAGTGGGGAGCGGCGGCGGCGGCAGCGAGGAGCTGCGGCGGCGGCGGCTAGGAGCGGAAGCTAGGGTTGGATCGGAAAAAACTGATACCATGTGGAAGGCAATGCAACTCTCGATGTATTTATCGAGTGCACGGTGCACGTATATATGGGTACAAGTGCAGCCCTCAGCCTCATCTATACAAAGAAACTAGAGGCGGGGCCGGTAGGAGATTATCCTAACATATGCATGCACATATCTGTTCAACATGTTCGCTACCATGTGCCGCTTGCAGCGGCGCCAGACGGATGCGTCGCGGCAGTAGAGAAGAAGAACGCGTCCGCCGGGACGGCGGCAGTGGGAGCGTGTTGCCGATGGCAAGCAGGCGTTTGGCGAGATGAAGAACAGGCAGCAACGCAATGGCGGCGGCAACGACGCGCTAGAGCCAAGACCTCGTGTACGCAGCAGAGGGGAGAAAGAAAACACACAGAAGAAGACGCGCCCATGGTGGCAGCGTCGAGGATGAGCGGCAGACGCGCGTACACGCCGGCCGCAGAAACACGCGTGCGGGAAGATACACACGTAACCATGCAATGATCTTATTTTTCTATGTGTTATCATCTATTTCGCAGGATGCCTAAGAACACCCGAGGAGAGCTGAGGCACGGGAACAAACCTACGTACACGCATCCATCCATCAAGGAGGAACGCACGAAGATATCTCAAGCAGCAAACCCTACGATCTAGAGGGAGGCGCTGCTTCGGTGGCCGCGGCCGACCGACGCGCCATGGTGCCGAGCACGTCGCCGAGATGACGGCTGTGCACTCGGGCAATATTGTCATGGATAGCAACTGCATGTGTGCATCTATGGTGGCAGACGACGCGCCCAGCAAAGGTGGCCGCGGACGATGCGGTGCTCTTTTCGTACCAGGTGCTGTGGAGGCGGCCGATGACGCACCCAA
The DNA here is from genome assembly GCF_018294505.1 of Triticum aestivum. Taxonomy (NCBI): domain Eukaryota; kingdom Viridiplantae; phylum Streptophyta; class Magnoliopsida; order Poales; family Poaceae; genus Triticum; species Triticum aestivum. The sequence continues at coordinate 1,012,776 of NC_057802.1, read as the reverse complement.
CGGAGGTGGCCTCGGACGAGCGCGGCTTTTCTCGTGCCATAGGGCAACTCCTACTACAACACCGCCGGAGACGACTTCATCCCACCAGCAAATGACACCAACACCGCCGGAGATTGCCTACGACAAGCCAGACATCACGCTTCTGTTTGGAGATACTCGGAAGCAGTCGGAGCTCACCGACGATGTAGCCCAACCGCTACCTCTGGGTCTCTATCATGGCGGCCTACATGTCCTCGGCGAACAGGACACGGTATACAGGTTGTGACGCATAGGTCATCGACGAACAAGTCGCGACGCACAGGTCCTTGAAGAACAGGTCACCGGTGTACAGGTCGCGACGCACAGGTCCTTGGCGAACAGGTCACCGGTGCATAGGTCCATGGCGCTCAGATCCTGTGTAACAGGTCTGGTGTCCCGAAGGAGACGGGGTGGCAGAACCGGAGCTCGCGACGACGTAGCCCAAGTCAAGTCCATGGCGAACAGGTCTCTCTCCGGTGCACAAGTCTTTGGCGTCCTAATCGCGGCGAACAGGTCGGTGGTCTTGCTTATCGGCGGAGATGGGGTGGCAGAACCGGAGCTCGCAACGATGTAGCCCGAATCAAGTCCATGGCAAACAGGTCTCTCCAGTGCAGAAGTCTTTGGTGTCCTGATCGCCAGGAACAGGTCGGTGGTCTTGCTTACCGGAGGAGACGGCATGGAGGAACCGGAGCTCACGACAACGTAGCCCGAGACAAGTCCATGGCGAGCATGTCTCTTTGACGCACAGGACCACGACTAACAGGTCCATGGCGAACAAGTCACCGGCGTACAGGTCTTTTGCTACCTTTTGTCGGAGGGGACGACATTGGCGGAACCAGACCTCACGATGATGCATCCCAAGACCGGTCCCTCCTTCGAGAGGCGCAACCGCCATGGCGTACAGGTCCCTGCGTATGGGACTGGTGAACAGGTCCATGGTGTCGCCGGCGTACAAGTCACCCTTTGGTGTAGCACCTACCGAGGAGGCACGGTCTCCACGACACCACCTTTCCACGGCCCTGTGAGGCGGTGCCCTTTCTCTTGACGAACCGCCGAATACTCGGCGTCTAGCCGAGATGAGGCGCCAACTACACCGGCCATGCCGATGTCAGTGTGCGACGGTTTTACACCGACGCCGGTCTCCTAAACAACTTACTCCCGCGAGGCATACCCCTTGCATACCCCGACAAGTCCGCTAGGTCGTCTAGAAGTCCAAGCCGAGCAGGACCCATGCAAATTCAACCCCAACTACATCATTGCCGCCAAGACCGACGAGGCGTGACGGCGAGGGAAGACGTGGCTAGCACAAAGCCATGTTTTGAGCGGCGCGTGTACTGACGAGGACACGGGCTCTGCCGCTGCCCACACACCACTATCATCATGCATGGAGAACGTAAAGCGAAGACGACGAAGACGACCGCACGGCTTAATCGGAGGTATCCCCTAGAGTAGCCCAGAGGAGTAATTAACCGGGAGCTTTCCGAGGCCCCAGGAACCAAGAGACCGCAATCGCTAAGTCAGGCAGGCCGCGCTAGTAGGCCATGGAGCGCATATGTAAAGGGAACTTGTAATTTTGTTTCTCCGATGAGAGATTAATAAAGTGCATGTTTCCCTATGTCTATTTGTGTACTTAGTACACTGGCACGCCCGCAACGTTTTATTTCCCCTGGTGCGTAGAGAGATAATAATGCAATAACCAACGTTATTTTTATTATTTCTCGTGTCAAACAGTTCGGACACCGGAATGGTTTCGGATAAGTTTCGGAGTACCGGGAGGTTACCGGAACCCCCCGGGAAAGTTAATGGACCACATGGGCCTTAGTGGAGAAGAGAGGGCCGGACATAGGAGGTGCCCCCCCCCTTTGCCAATCCGAATTGGACAAGGGGTGTGGGCGGCGCCCCCCTTTCCCTCTCCTACTTCCTCTCCCTTTCCCCCTTTGCTACTCCGGAAAGAAGGAAAAAAGGGGGGCCGAATCCTAATAGGAGTGGAGTCCTAGTAGGACTCCCGCCCCCATGGCGCGCCCCTTGGTGGTCGGCCTCCTCCTCCCCTTCTTTATATACAGGGGCAGGGGGCACCCCAAAGGCACAACATTGTCTTAGTCGTGTGCGGTGCCCCCTCCACCGTTTACTCCTCCGATAGTATCATCGTAGTGCTTAGGCGAAGCCCTGCGCGGATCACATGACCAACACCGTCATCACGCCGTCGTGCTGACGGAACTCATCGACTCCATCGACACTCTGCTGGATCAAGTGATCGAGGGACGTCATTGAGCTGAACGTGTGCTGAACTCGGAGGTGCCGTACGTTTGCTACTAGATCGGTTGGATCCTGAAGACGTTCGACTACATCAACCGCGTTAACCTAACGCTTCCGCTTTCGGTCTACTAGGTACGTGGACACACTCTCCCCCTCTCGTTGATATGCATCTCATAGATAGATCTTGCGTGATCGTAGGAAAATTTTTAAAATTGCATTCTACGTTCCCCAACAGTGGCATTCAAGCCAGGTCTATGCGTAGATGATTTGCACGAATAGAACATAAAGAGCTGTGGGCGATAATAGTCATACTGCTTACCACAAATGACTTATTTTGATTCGACGGTATTGTTGGATGAAGCGACCCGGACCAACATTACATGACCACGTTCATGAGACCGGTTCTATCGACGTGCTTTACCGGAGAAAGAGGCGCCTTGTTTGTATCGCCTTGCTGCTGCACACACGGTTTTTTTATGTTTTTTCTTAATGGCTTTTACTGTTTTCCAGCGGTTTTTTGGGGCTTCGTTGCGCTTTTTTCTTTCTTACATTCTCATTGGTTTTCTTATTTTAAAACATATGTCTAAGATTTTCATACAAAATTTACATTTGTTATATACTCCCTCCGTCCCAAAGTACTTGTCGGATAAACTGATAAAAATGGATGTATCTAGAACTAAAATATGTCTAGATACATCCATTCCTCCGACGACTATTTCCGGACGGAGGGAGTACATTACAAGCAATTTTTTATACATGTTTAGCATTTTCAAATACATGATTAACAATTTTTAAAAATAGTATGTTGGTGTTTGAATTTTTCATATACATCTTACATTTTCTGTATACATGTAACATATTTTATATACATGTCTAACATTTTGAAATACATGATTACATTATTTCAAATAATTTTTAAAATTTATTGAATATGAGTTAAAGATTTTTCAAATACACGTTGAAATTTTTTTGTATGATTCAAAAAAAATTATTTAACTATTTGAAACATTTTTTTACATTCGATACACTTTTTTTAACGTCACAAAACATTTGTTTGAAAATGTGACATTTAAATTTTTGAATAGTATGAATCTTTCTTAAGAATTAAGTCATCATTTTTTGCTCTGTATAGCATTTCCGTAAACGTTCTCATATTTTTTTCACAGGCGTGAACCATTTTAAATGTCACATGCATTTGTTTTAATGGTACAAAATTCGTCCTAAAGTTGAGTGGCACTTTATGTACAATGCCTAAATTTCTTATAGTTGTGTGTTGAACACTTCAAAACATTAAAAATGCTTTTGCACATGGTAACTGGGCCGGCCCAAAACTGGCTTCCTACAAGCGATGTGTTCTTCTTTCACGCACAAGCGAGACATAGGACCGCCCGAGAATGAGCTTGGGTTATTGTCTCAAAAAAAAATGAGCTTGGGTTAGGGCGTTAGGCCTAGCTTCATTCAAAAAAATGGAAAGGAAAGGAGATGGCTTTTCTAATGCTATTCTAATCCAACGTTTTCTAAAACCTGGTTTTTTTGTCAGCTACAGAAAGAAGGGTGGACCACAGGGAGAACTCAAAAAAATTGGTGCATAACATGCTGGAAAAGGCACCACGAGCGCACCCACCTCCCCCCGCGAGCCCATTTGGGCTGACACATGTGCGGCGTCGGGACAACCCATGTATGGGGGCAGTACAGCCCCGTCTTTTGTTGGTTCATCTTTGTCTTATTATTCTTTCTTTACTGTTATTTCTTAATAATTCAGGATATCAAAAAAGTCCCAAAATTCGAAAAATAACTTATTTTGAAAAACAAATGTGTGAAAGTAAATTTGAAGTCACAAAATATTCATAATTTCGAAAATAATGTTTGGGAAATCGTAAACGTTCATGAAGTAAAAAAACACTTGCATATTCAGAATATGTTCGTGATTTTGAAAAAAAAAACACTATTTGGGAAATAAAAATATTCATGATTCGGAAACTGTTTGTGAATTTTAACAAATGTTCACAAACTTCAAATGTTGTTGCAAGTTTCAAATTTTGTTCCCACAAAAGTTTAGAAAATGTTCATCGATTAAAATAAATATGTCACTCACTAAAAATGTTAATTTATTCAAAAAGAATACATGCAATCAAATTAAAAAATTGTCATAAATCTCAATACTTATTCCCAATTTCAAAGAATGTGCCCCCATTCAAAATACCTTTTCACTAGTTTAGAAAAATGTTTAAAATTTCAGAAAATTTTCACAAATTAGAAAACAATACTTGCAAATTAGGAAAGTGATCGCAAATTCGAAAATGTTCATTAATTTAAAAATGAATTATGTTTCAAGAAAATGTTCAAAACTTGAGAAATATGTTCGCAAAATGAATAAAAAGAAACAAAAGTTAAAAAATGATAAAGGAAAATAAAAAAACAAATATAAGGAAAACAGAAATAAAGGAAAAAAATTAGAAAATAAAAACACAAAAAAGAGAAATAGGTCGGGGAACGTTGCCAAAACCGCGGAAGAGCTAGTTGGGCCGGCCCAAAGTGTCCCCGGAGGCACAGGCGACGGGTTTGGTTCGCGACATTCTCGCTGTGTCTTCCGAATACACCGGCTCACGATTACGTTACCAGCGTTTGTTTCGGCCACGTCGGTTTCAGTTCCCGTGTAATCAGAAAACATCTTTCACAAAACCGAAAACACCCGTATCCAATACCGCTCGTCCTGATCGTTGTCTTCCTGATCGTTTTCTTCACCACGAGGACGAAGGAGCAGCGACGATGATCTCCCTCGCCATGAGCAGTACCATCGCCGTCCCTCCGTTTGCCTCCGCCGCCGAGCGCCGTTGATATCCATTCGCCTCCGCCGTCGTGGGCTGCGCCGCCGATCTCTCTTCGTCGCAGCCGTGGGCAGCGTCGCCGTGAGCAGTAGCGATTGTTGTGAACGGCTTCTTTTCCGTCACGAGCCATCCGAGCAGTTGTCTGTCCTCCAATCGTCCGGACTCGCATCGTCTACAAGGCTGACGACGGTATTCCACGGCTCCCTACTCTCTTGCGTGAACCAAACACATATCGTATTCAACTACCTCTAATCTAATACAGTGTATTCTCATTACAGCAGTGAATACGTTACCTGAGCTCCAACCAAACGCGTCGAGGGTGTCTAGCCTGTGTATTGCTTCTAACTTTAGTATGCAATTGAAACGAATTTGACTAGGCCTGGGCAGACGTTCAGGGATGCGGTGCGGAACGGTCTGCTAACAAATAACGTGTCTGTGTTTTAGGGAACAACACTGGAGACAGTGGCGAGTCTAGTAGGGTGCTCAACAGGCTCTCTAGCCTACCCTTCATAAATACAATTTTATTTACTACTACACGTCCCAACTCAGCAACCCAATCTCTCAGTCTCGCCAAACAACACCAACCGAACACACGCACGTAGCGCACAGGACATCGAGGAGGCACCCATGGGAGCGACATGACATACCCTCACGCTCCGTAGCTCGAGACAAGCATATCAATATTTGTTTGTTGTAAAAAAACATATCAATATTTGTCTGTTGAAGTAGGAAAATACCAAATATATAGTCCAATTTGATACTTTTCAAAAACTTCAGAACAATTACAATAACTACTACTACTCCGTCCTATTATGTAAGACTTTTTTGACACTAGTGTTGTGTAAAAAAAACGTCTTACATTATGAAACGGAGAGAGTACATGCTTCCAGTAGTAATCTGGCAATTTTTGGAGCTTATTTCAAGAAAAAATATTAGGAGATGATGGCTATATTTTGCTACATAAATTCAAATTTTGGTTACTTTTTTTAAAATCTAGCAAATGATATATGTTTCTAGTAGTAATCTAAGAAAGTTTCAGCTTGTTTGAAGCGAAAGGACCGGGAGATAATGACTATTTAGGTAGATAGATTTAAATTTCCGTTCAAAATTTGATATTAAAAGAAAACCATAAAATGACAGTATTCGGGCAAAATCTTAGCTTATTTGGACAAAAGGATTAGCATTTAATGCCCTTTTCTCTTCAAAATGGCATTTAATCTTCTCGCTGTTAAATTGAGCCCACCCTTCGCTTTCCTCCTAGATTCGCCACTGGTTGGAGATGCCCTTAATTGACAACAACTCATGGAAGGGTAGATATACTTTAAGCAATCGACATAACAAAGACTTATCTGTCATGCCACCAGCTCAACCAAGTTTCTTGGCAGATCGCCCATTAACAACGTATTTTTTTTTATGGTACATGCTCAAAAGCTGTAGCCATGGAATTTCCTATAGTTGTACGGAGCCGCAAACAAATACTTCTGCACAAGGTCCTCTGCTTCTATTGCCGGAGCTGAGGCATAGCTTACTTCATCACTTCATCGCAGTTCTTGCAGAAGAAAATTGCATATTTGTTTTTGCTTACAAATTGACCCGAAACTTCTCTATAACTATCGAGGAACACTTTCAGGTTTACAGCATGGCCAATGTTGATCAAAACTTGGTGCTAAGAATTTTTCCACTAGAACCTAATCTCACCAAGTCTAGAGGCGTCTTTGAACCCACCTCATAGCCAAAATACAAGAGAAACACTAGCTTCAGAACGTGCACGTTCCACATATGTTTATCTGAGCAGAAGAGAACACTACCAATGGAGCTACCGCAAACTCCATGTCAAAGAAACAAACATAAGCATAAATGTTAAGGCAATTTACAGGGGGACTAAGCGTCGCATGCTCTGTCAATGTTTCACAAATTTACCGGACTGCGAACACCAGAAAAAAACGACAAGACAATACAACAACAGCAGCAAAATCAACTACATTCCTGGGGCTTTAGTTTCCCACGGCGCCTTCTGCTGCTGCTGCCGCAACGGCCGGTCCTTTGCTCTGCCAGTACTGATAGGCATAGTAAACGGAGGACACTGCTAGGGCGCCGAGGACGATGTAGGTGATGATCCTCAACAGGCCGATCTGAGTAGGGCCCTTCTTCTGTTTGCTCTGTGCCAGCAATGCCTTTGGCTTGATCTTCGCCATGGTTCAGTTCTGGTAATGCCAAGAAAAGAATCAGCACAGAGAAGTTTCACGAAGGTATTCTGAAGCATTGCAATGATTTTTTTCCTGAACATAACGTTTTTGCTCGGCGTGTAATAAACTGCACAGTAGGCTTATGAACTGCTGGGTTTCTTATATCAATCAGGAATAACTACAAGCATTAGGTTGCGCAAAAATGTTCTCACAGTTATATTGCATCATCCATGTGTCAGACGAACAAAGCAAATGCTTGTAATGTATGAATCCAAAGGTTTGGCTTGAATGAAATATTAGTAATGTATAAATCCAAAGATTATAGAGATGTACAACACATAGATAGCAGAGGCATACCCATTGTCAAAGCATAAATATAATGACAGACTAGAGAAGATGATATGATCGGAATTCAGATCGCAGGTGGTTTTTGCGGCTTCAAATCATAAAAATGAGGTCTCGTAGATTTGATACTGAATTTCATGTTGATTGACATAACTAGTTAACGTTCATGACGTAGGAGGATGGCATTCACAAGTCATGCTCTCTAAGATACAAACCGTAAACTGGTAGTAAGATTATAGAGATATACAACACATAGGTAGCAGAGGCATACCCATTGTCAAACCATAAATAGAATGACAGACTAGAGAAGATGGAATGTTCAGAATTCAGATTGCAGGTGGTGTATGCTTCAAATCATGACATAAATGAGGCTTTGTAGGTTTGATGCTGAATTCTATGTTGATTGACTTAATTAGTTAACTCACGTGACATGATGGCCTTTACAAATATTATGATGATTTTTATAAGGAAGAAAACAGTAAACCAGCAGTAAGAGTGATTGGGGTTAAAGCTGGTCATTACACACGGTGCTGGAAGTCATGTCCAGCACACAACCAAACGATGTGACTCACAGTCGTCTTTTACATTTTTCTGTCCTTTAACACTCACCGAAATGAAGAGATAAGAAAATCGGTGCTTTCACCATAGAAATCAGCATGCTGAACTTGACAGTATAAGGGTAAATTCAGGTAACATTATTCGCTTATAGCACTTGGCACAGGGGCAGCTCTCATATGGACTCACAGAAGTGAGGGGGCTGGGGCTCATTATCATTCTATCAGAGGCTTCATTGTCTGAACTCCCTACCTAATAAGATAGGAAACACCACAAATGACAGTCACCGGTAAGCAACTGGACCCTTGGGCCTGAGCATGAGATTGGAAGGCTTACTTTTCTGGTGGACAAGATCCAAAATAATTTAGAGAGAAATTTGTTGAAGTGGATAGCTACAATACTAAGCAACCCTCACAGAGCACAGAATAGCTCACAGAAATCAGATCGACGTAGGATATGGCAATTAAATCGGAAAGTATAGATGATGCATCATCAGAGCGCACCCTGACCCGCGATCTGGGCTCTCGGCGGGACCAGATCGGGGGCCGCACGGCACGAAACCAGGCGGGAGAGACGCCAAGCCACGTCAGGGAGGCGACGCGGCGGGGGGCGGAGGAGGAGGAGGAGGCCTTCACCCGGGATTGGAACTTAACCAGCCCCCAAGAAAATCATAATACTCCGCGAATTCGCCCCGATTCCGCAGGGGATTTCGGGCGCGGCGAGCCGGATCTAGCGACGACGGGGACGAATCGAACTTGGATCGCACGATTAGGGCCACGTACCTTGGGTTCGCGGCGGAGATGGACCGGCGGAGGTTGGTCGACGGGGAGGGGAGGGGAGGGGGAGGAGCGCGCGCGGAAGAAGACCAAGACCAAGAGCGGGGCACGGGCGTCGGAGCCTGCTACGTACTCCTAGTACTATACACACACGGGCTGTAGTTGGCGAGTGTGCCACGCTGTGCGGCTTGCGTGGCATGTGCGCTGAGGTGGCCGCGTTGTCGGACGGCTGAGCTGGCTGCCATGTTGGCTTGTGAATGCTTTTTTTCTTTTGCTAAACATGGTACAAATTCAGAAGCTAGCGGACATGTAAATACATTCACCGCCATTAACGCACATTATGACCGTGTGAGCACCTCTGTGAGACTGAGCCGATGTGTACTGAGATTGACGAAGTCATCACAGGTGTCTCACTGTCGCGGTAGGTGCGTAGAGGGTTCCCCTCTCTATCTCTCTGTCTCTTGCAACCTGATATCCCCGACGGACTGACGAAGCATGACCTTTTGGGGCGTCAATTTTTCTGTATTACATTGCAGACAATGAACATTTTGACAAAATCCTTATGTTGTTTGGTTTTATACATTGATCCCACACTATTATTGTACGATTCAGTGTTATATTCCTGCTCATTTTATTGTTGTAATGCACAACATTATTGTTGTACAATCGTTGCTCATTTTACTTTGGGTTAGCGATTACTTGACTGCACCTCAAAATGGCAACCAACATGAGATGAAACTCATTTTAGTTGATAAAATCTTATTGGTAGCCGGACATGGAATTTGAAAATTGGAATCTTCGACAAAATGAAATCATTACAAAAATTTCATTTCATTTCTATCAAATGAAATGAAAAACGGGGAGCCAAATAGGACGCACCTATTTTCTAGGCGAGGCGGCCATGAAATTGCCGAAGGTCCAGTCAGGTGAAGTCGTCGATGATGTGATGCATGATGATACAATGAAAGGAGAGCACCTCATCGAAGCAACGAGTGTCTAGCACCGCGGAGCTTGCGAAGCAACACGACATCAAGGCAACAACAGAGGTGGGATGCCAAGAGAGGAGATGGCAGTGACAAGGTTAGGGCCAGAGGGATCGTGATGGTAGAATTAGAGATGGGGGTGTTGGCACTGAATAAGAACCACAACCTGCATCAACATAGGAAGGTAGTGGAAACGTACGTGTTGAAAGGTGGAGCTCTGAGCACTAGAGTCGAGGAAATATGGCCGAGATGAACTTAGGTACTACCTAGTTTTGGCTTAATTCATCCTAGAGAAAAATCAACTATGATCACCTCGTGACCACCGCCGCCACGTGGGCTTATGCACACTCCTTATTGATTGGACAAGGTGGAGTGGTCAAACCATCAAGATCAGTCATAACGATCGAGCACATAGTTTAGGTGAATTATAATTCTCTTCCCAAAGAGTCACTGTTACATGAAAAATGATCGCAATGTTGCATTTTTCTCTCTGACATTCGTCTCAATACTTATGATTCTGGCGGAGTTGACTTAGAATGTTGGTTGTGCTTCAGACACAAGACAAGAGATGAAAAATGTTTCAGCTTTGGTCATCCAGTCATGTGAATGCAGGGACGTTTATTCAACGTTACTCAAGGAAAATATTTAGGGCAGGGATGGGGATGGAAAATTTTCTTTATTTGTAATATTGTGTCATCCTATAATTTTTCTCATAGCATTTTTTCATTATAGATACAGTTATATGCTCCCTCCATCTCATGATATAAAACATTATTACATCCACTTTACTCAGGGAGTACATGAATCCAGGTTGGAAAACAACTCTGAGACATTTCCAAATTATGGCAAATTCCCTCAATTATCATCAAATTGTGTTCGTGTTAGGGGTCAGATGCCTTCGGAGTATTTGTACACGTCTTAAGGATAAAATGGGGGAGATTTTTTTTAACTTAAAACTTATTTTTCTTTTAATTAAAACATCAACCAAGGGATAATATGGCTCAGTCCATCGTCAGTTGGTCGTGCAAGTGATAGATCCCCAAATTTCCACTAAAGTGCGTGATGACCCATAAGTATAGGGGATCGTAACAGTCTTCAAGGATAGTATTACACCCAAATTTATTGAGTCGACACAAAGGGAGCCAAAAAATATTTATAAGCCTTAGCAGTTGAGTTGTCAATTCAACCACACCTGGAAAGTTATTTCTCTGCAGCAAAGTGTTTAGTAGCACCATAGTATGATAGTTTTATAGTAGCAGTAACAGTAGCAATAGTAACAGTAGCAGTTTGTAGCAGCAGGAACAATAGCAACAACAGTAGTAATTACTTAGCAAACACAATATGAGAAGAGCGTAGGCATTGGATATCAGCGATGGATATTTGTATGGATGACATTCATCATATAGCAGTCACAACCTAGAGCGATACACAAAACCTCTAATTCATCAATTCAATGTGGGCACGTATTCCGTATATAGTCACACGTATTTATAATAAGAACTTGCATGACATCCTTTGTCCTACTATCCCATGGCAGCGGGATCCTTAAGGAAATCTAAGGGTAATTAAGGTCTCCTTTTAATAGAGAACCGGATGAAAGCATTAACACATGGTGAATACATGAACTCCTCAATTACAGTCATCTCCGAAGAGTATCCAAATTATTGTCACCTTGGGATCTATGGTTCAGAACAATAACAAGTGCATACAACTAACAGATAGGATCAAGAACTCTATGTATTGGTGAAAACATAAAGGGTTCAGATCTAAAATCATGACACTTGCATCCAAGTGAGAAGCATTAAGCATAGCAAAGTCATAGCAACATCAATCTCAGAACACAGTGGATACTAGGAATTAAGCCCTAACAAATTGACTCGATTACATGATAAATCTCATTCATCACCATCACCGTCCAGCAAGCCTGCTACGGAATTAATCACTCCCGTTGGTGAGCATCATGGAATTGTAGATGGAGACGCGTTGCTGATGACGATGCCGGTAAATTCCCCTATCGGGAGCCCCGAACGGATTCAAGATCAGCCCTCCTGATGAAGAATAGGAGGTTGTGACGGCAATGTATCGTAAAACATGGTGAAACTTCTTCTCTTTTTTTTCGGCAATAAGGTACTTATGAAAGTGAAATTAGGTCAGACGACAGCTGCCTGTGGGATGCAACATCACACAAATCACACAAATCAACGAAATTATTTAGATGGGATGCGGCATCTTCACTAGGAAGGCTAGAAAATTGATCTTTCATAACAAGATTTAGCAAAGCGGCATTAATTTCACAAGATTCCGCACTAGTGGCGGGAGCAACCGGAGTGCTAATAAAATCACTGTTGTTGGTGTTGGAAAAGTCACACAATTTGGTATTCTGTTGAGCCATCGTAACAAAGCAAGCAATCCAACACACGAGCACACAAAAAGCAAGCGAGGAAGACAAACGGAAGAGGGGCGAAGAAAATAAAATCTTTTCCAAATCGTTTTAGAAGTGGGGGAGAGGAAAACGAGAGCAAGTGGCGAATAATGTAATGCAAGAGATGAGAGTTTATCATGGGTACTTGGTATGTCTTGACTTGGCGTACATCTCCCCAACAACGGCGCCAGAAATTATTCCTGCTACTTCTTGAGCTTGCGTTGGTTTTTCCCTTGAAGAGGAAAGGGTGATGCAGCAAAGTAGAGATAATATTTCCCTCAGTTTGAGAACCAAGGTATCAATCCAGTAGGAAACAACGCACGAATCACCGAATACCTGCACAAACAATCAAACAAACTTGCACCCAACGCGATAAAGGGTTGTCAATCCCTTCATGGTTACTTGCAAAAGTGAGATCTGATAGAGATAGATAAACGATAAAATAAATATTTTTGGTATTTTTGATTTATAGATCGGAAAGTAAAAGATTGCAAAAATAGTAAATCAGAAACTAAAATTGTAGATTGGAAACTTATATGATGGAAAATAGACCCGGGGGCCATAGGTTTCACTAGTGGCTTCTCTCAAGATAGAAAATAATACGATGGGTGAACAAATTACAGTCGAGCAATTGATAGAAAAGCACAAAGTTATCACGATATCTAAGGCAATGGTCATGAATATAGGCATCACGTTCGTGTCAAGTAGACCGACTCCTGCCTGCATCTACTACTATTACTCCACACATCGACCTCTATCCAGCATGCATCTAGAGTATTAAGTTCATAAAGAACGGAGTAACGCATTAAGTAAGATGACATGATGTAGAGGAATTAACTCAAGCAATATGATGAAGACCCCATCTTTTTATCCTCGATAGCAAAAATACAATACGTGCCTTGCTGCCCCTACTGTCACTGAGAAAGGACACCGCAAGATTGAACCCAAAGCTAAGCACTTCTCCCATTGCAAGAAAAAACAATCTAGTTGGCCAAACCAAACCGATAGTTCGAAGAGAATTACAAAGACATCAAATCATGCATATAAGAATTCAGATAATATTCAAATAATATTCATAGATAAGCTGATCATAAATCCACAATTCATCGGATCTTGGCAAACACACCGCAAAAAAGTATTACATTGAATAGATCTCCAAGAACATCGAGGAGAACATGGTATTGAGAATCAAAGAGAGAGAAGAAGTCATCTAGCTACTAGCTATGGATCCGTAGGTCTGAGGTAAACTACTCACGCTTCATCGGAAGGGCAATAGAGTTGATGTAGAAGCCCTCCGTGATCGAATCCCCCTCCGGCAGGACGCCGGAAAAGGCCCCTAGATGGGATCTCACGGGTACAGAAGGTTGCGGCGGCGGAAAAGTGTTTTGATGGATGCCTCTGTTGGTTTGGGGATATATCGGAATATATAGGCGAAAGAATTAGGTCAGGAGGTGCACGAGGGGCCCACAAGGGTGGGGGGCGCGCCCTTGTGGCCGCCTCATGGCTCCTCCGGCGTCATCTCCAAGTCTCCTGGTTGTCTTCTAGTCCAAGAGAAATCATCGCAAAGTTTTTATTCCGTTTCGACTCCGTTTGGTATTCTTTTTCTGTGAAACTCAAAAACAGGGGGAAAACAAGAACTGGCACTGGGCTCTAGGTTAATAGGTTAGTCCCAAAAATAATACAAAATAGCATATTAATGCATATAAAACATCCAAAACAGATAATATAATAGCATGGAACAATCAAAAATTATAGATACGTTGGAGACCTATCATCCAGCAAGCCTACTAAGAAATTACTCACTCCCGTTGGTGAGCATCACGGAATTGTTGACGGAGAAGCGTTGCTGATGACGATGCCGGTAAATCCCCTATCGGGAGCCCCGAACGGGTTCAAGATCAGCCCTCTCGATGAAGAACAGGAGGTTGCGACGGCTCCGTATCGTAAAACGCGGTAAAACTTCTTCTCTTATTTTTTTCTTGGCAATAAGGTACTTATGGAAGTGGGCTGCCTATGGGCCCCACAAGACACCAGGGCGCGCCCAGGGGGTAGGCGCACCCTGCTACCTTGTGAGCAACTAGTGGCCCCCCTCTAGTGGATATTTGCACCAGCATTTTTTATTTATTCAATAAAAAATCGCTGTCAAGTTTTGTCCAATTCTGAGAAAAAAATATGCATAAAAACAACACCATGGTAGTTATGTTGAAAACAACATCAGTCCAGATTAGTTTCATTCAAGTCATGTAAATTAGAGTCCAAAACAAAAGACATAATATTTGGGAAAGTAGATATGTTGGAGATGTATCAACTCCACCAAGCTTAACTCATTGCTTTTCCTCAAGCAGTTCAGTTGATAAACTGAAAGTGATAAAGAAAAAACCTTTACAAACTCTTTTGTTTCAGTTGCTATATATAAGCTTAATTGGCAACCAAGTTTTCAACAAAGATCCTTTAATTCCATTTTTAATAGAGTTGATTTCATTTTTTTTACCTTGTGATTCATAATTTTGATAGAATTGACCCAATTTTGAGAAAACCTCAACTTATACCCCCATTGATTGAGTTTGTGCCACATTTTACCCCTAGCCCTCCAATTATGTGTTGACTAGGCCTGTCACATAGTCTTTTTTTTGGTTTTTTGTCTGGTTTTCTTTATTGCAATAAACCGAACAAAAAATTGAAGTCACGATGAACTGGACCCAGCCGCCCGCACCCACCTAGTCGAGCCGCGTAGCCTCCATGTTCAGTCGCGCCGGCTAGAGCCAGTTGTGTACCCGACCACCCAAGCGCCGCCTCCCGTCGACTGACGAGCCACCGCTGCCCCTCTAGCCCTCCTTCCTCATTACCTCCACCTCTCTCCCGTACCGGCCTCATTACCCGACCACCCATGCGCAACTCGTCCCAGCTCGCACGGTCAAGCGCCAACCACCCCCAACACCACCCAGACACAAGGCCACAGCTGCGCGAGGCGCCTCTGTGTGTCTTTTTTCTGACATTGTCCATGAGAACTTGAGATGTAAATGTAATGTTGAAACATTACGATTCAACGTACTTTTGGCATGCATATTTTCTTAGTTGCTTAATAAAGTTTGGAACAAAGCACCCTTTGTGCTTTAAAACACACCATGCAAGCCATATACATCTACTTTGGTGCAAAGAATATTTAAACCACTTAGTTGATAGTTTGATACTTGATACAGATTATATCCTGATTGAAGCTTAACTTTTCCCCCGCAAAAATAAAGAAGCTTAACTTGCTGATACACATTATATTTTAAGATCGTGAGAACAATTACCATTTCATAAATCTTTAATTAACTTGTTGCTCCAATCTAAAAGTCTTTCCGGTTCATTCATGGTCTGAGTGCTGCGTACAAGTGAACACTCCCTTGACTAATTTACACACGAGTGTGGTTTTTGTGCACCCACGGACTTTGCACCCCCGGTGCACCCACGATAAAAAACGTAGCAAAACATTTCAGGAAAAAAAATGAAACTTTGTGGATGTGATTTTGACTAAATGTTTTAGGTGCTTGTACAGAAAAAACTAAGTTTGTGCTGAAACATGTGAACAGTAAACTTGGGTGCAGATCATTATTTGTATTTTGTTTTGTATGGAGATCATTTGATGTTTTTTGGCTACCAAACTATGCAAACAGTTGAAGCATTTCCTCATAATCACATGCACAAAGTTTCAGATTTTTTTTATTTTTTTCTAGTTTTTCGAATTTACTTCAGTGTGTTGGTGCAGCCATTACTTTCCCTTTACACACAGATGCTGATAGTTCTCAGCCATCAAAGTGCGCCATTTCCTTTTTCCTCATTTTTGAATGTGTTGATGAAAGGGTTTCCATTGTTACAGAACATAGTATCAGTAGGTCAAAAAAGAAAACCATAGCATCACCATTGCATCTTCAACATGTTGAACAAGTATGGTGAGGTGCCCACACCAAGGATGTAGTAGATATTATTCTAATTGTCACTCCCTCCACAACGCCCCCCCCCCCCCCCCCCCCTCTAAATAATTGAACATCATGTGGTGTGTACCAAAATTTTCCCCAGAGTGAAAATACATTAGTTGGCATATTTGCGGCAAAGTAATCTCTATTGCTATCTCCTCCTGTTAGTCCGGGTAAAAAGACAGAAATCTTAACTGTAAGCTAAGTGACATTGTTTCTGAAGAATATAAGAGCAAATAGATGAGCCGTGCATTATATGGTATTAGGCACTAGGCATAACTGCACAAGCCATGGAAACACCTAAATCCGCCAGTGCCATTATGTATCCAGGATAATTATTGTCGAGTCCAGGACTACCTAACTTCCTCTTAACGTGAGAGTAACAGGCCTCTGAAGAAACTTCTGGGGTTTTGGCATGTACGTATATTTTTTACCTGTAATTGTGATTCTACCCTAACCCAATACAGGCAAATCTAAGATGTTGGCCAGCAAACTAATCGCCCACTCCAAACATAGTGAATCGTTGAATAGATGGACACTTTCAGTTTTAGCATTAGATATGTACATATATACACTTAAATTTTGATGAAAGTGCTTCAATGCAGTCCTAAGTCCCAAGAAGTGAAACTCAACAAGTTTTATTGCATATTCAGAACTCACCTGGTACTTCAGTACTAAGGATACGGACTGACATTCATGCAAACATCAACGGTCTTCTGACAATTTTCTAATATTGTCATCATATAATGGTTTAAACATGAAATGGATAGACGAGTAAAGTAGATAGCATGTCCAGCCTCTCTCCGGCATATAGAAATTATTTCCCATATACTCACAACGATAAACTTGAAATGGATAAACGTTTTCGACTCCCTATATCTAGAGCCCTTGAAGAAAACGTGGCAGCTTCACACGCTTGCCATCTTTCCTCTCGAAGAACTCATGCCTGACTAGGCTTTCTTTGAAACAGAGACCAAGAACCTTTGGATCAACGTTCTTCCATGGTAATTTCTCAATCAGCTTGCCCTTGCTGTCACAGTGAAATAGTGATTGGGAGGAATAATTGTCACTGATTAGCAGCATATCTCCCTTCTCAGACACAACCTTGCCGTATAGGCACTCAATATAGCTATCATCTTCCATCATCTCCTCCTCCGGCAATTCATTCTCGTACTTTGATGACCATACCTCTGCCTCGTAGTCCTGCAACACCCATGCTTTCGCGGTCATGGTAGCCACATCTATGCGGCCGATGCCGAGCGTGCCATCCATCTGAAGCAAATGTGCTGAGCTGTTGGCTGTGGGAGATTGAATCCACCTGAATGACTCTGTGACCGTATCAAATATTACGATCTTGCCGTCAAAGGCGTTCTCGTCCGGGAGGGCGGGACGGCGTCAAGGCCGCGCTTGCGCGGCGTTCCGTTCACCATGGTCTGGTCACCGCGCTCCGCACGACCCAGCGCCGCTGCTAGCCGCCTCAGCCATTGCATGCAGGAGGTTCGCCGCCGACGGCGGATCGTAGGGTTTGGACTGTATTTGGGCGGCTGCGGCGCGGTTTGGTGGAGATCTGGGAAATGATAATGAACCGTGAAAATAGCCAGTTATCGGGCAAGTTTAGCCCGTAATTCTCGATGGAAAATCTCGCCGGACGCGCTAATTATTTTCCCGATCTTCCGCTTCCTCATCAACGAGCTATTCATGCATGCAGGAAAACTCACGCACGCGTATTCCCTTCCCATTTTTTCACAACAATGAACTAGCCAATCGTCCATGCATTGGCTTAAGGCCAACTCCAACGCATCACCATAAATGGACGTACGTTTTGTCCGTTTTGTTTGCATTTTGTCCGCTTTGAGTCAGCAAAACGGACAAGAGTGTCCATTTGCGGTCGTCCGCTCGTCGACGCACCCAATGGCCAGACGTATTTGACAAAAGTGTCTGTGTTTAAATTTAAAATCAAATCTAAAAAGACATAAAAAAAGCAATTCAAACGACAACTATATATTACATTAAAGTCATGACCGAACTGTCCACATGCATTAAACTGAAAACATTAAAAAACAAATTTAAGCTCCAAAAGAAACCCTTGATCGGCCGGCGCCGTTGTCCTGGCCGCCTTCTTCAGGGCATGCAGTCATCGTCTTCTCCCTCGTCTGCGCTGAGGTCGATGAAGGGAGGCGGCTGCCACATGTGGGCTGGAGATGCCTACAGCTGCTGCACTCTGCAGGGGCCGCTGTGACTAATGTATCGGCCCCGACCCACACGGTCGGCGCTGTCACCAACTCCGGCGTATACGGCAAGGACGAAGTCAACGCCCAGGGCTGGTCCACAACCGCCTGGTTCCACCATGGCTCGGCGTCGTCCGGCTCCTCCATTTCCTCGAGCTCCAGGCAGGAAGGGTGTGGAAGGCGGTGAAGCGGCAGTGTGAAGACGAGGTGGACTAGCCGGTCTACCGCTTGGGCATTTTAAAAGTATGCTTGGGGGAGCTGGGTGGCTGCCAGGGGGGCCCGTCCACGCGTGGGGCTTAAACGGGGCCGATGAGAAGTAGATGGATGGCACATGCCAAATCCGAACTAGCCTCGGCCGTGCTGGCTAGGGCCTCAACGACTCTCCCAACGATGGCTGCTCATTTGATGGAGACGGATCTAAGTGGTGGTGCTTGCCCGATCCAGAATCTACGAGTTGTAGTCGACACCACATAATCCTCATGAGGGCTCCAATCTCAAGATCATGTGTCTTCTGCTAGCGTCTTGTACTGGTTTCATTGCGAGATACTACCAGAATGCTCCTTTGTGAGTTTTGGTGGGTCTCACTCTGGCCAGTTTGCCTTGGACGATGAGATGCTATCTAGGGACGGCTTCTTGACACCGAGGGTATGGTTGTGCAGCGACTGCGGTGGGATTTTTGGCCCAGCGCATGAAGCTGTTGAGATCGCGAAAAGGGGCGACGACACATAATTTACATTGATTTGGTGGTGCTTCTCAAGTACCCAGTCTGGAGCTCCCTGATGAAACCCTTAGCTATGAATCAAGTTGGTTTTACCTGTCAATGGCGATGCTTTTGAGTTGTTACCTTGTTCAAGGCATTGCTTACATATGCTCGAACTTGTTCATCCGGATGAAAACCTAAATTTTGTCCTTTGATGGTTGGATTTGGTGATGATGGCGCTTGAGAGTCATTCCCTTAATGAAGGCATTGTTGTTGAAGAACGTTTTTCATTGTCCTTGTGATGTCAAAAGATGATTGTTGTTGAGATTGTCATTGTTGTAGTTTGTCGATTATGGTTCGATCACTTTTTTTTTTGCTTAGGCGTGCATATCTTTGGTCTTATAGTACTTTGCTATTTATCAGTGTGTTGTTGTGCGTGTTGGTGTTAGCTTTGTGTATACTAGCTATGCGGAGATGTGTGCGCTAATTTTGATTGTATCACCTTGATGGCTCATATCTCTATATACTGTTTATAAAAAGATTAGTGTTCCTTTTTCTGCCGGCAGAATTTTGTCAACCGGTTCTCTCCCTCCCACCACGTCCCTCCATCAATTTGTTTTGTTCAGGCAGTTTTTTGTTCCACCACGCTCTTGTTGGGGAACGTAGTAATTTCAAAAAAATTCCTACGCACACGCAAGATCATGGTGATGCATAGCAACGAGAGGGGAGAGTGTTGTCCACGTACCCTCATAGACCGAAAGCGGAAGCGTTAGCACAACGCGGTTGATGTAGTCGTACGTCTTCACGATCCGACCGATCAAGTACCGAACGCACGGCACCTCCGAGTTCAGCACACGTTCAGCCCGATGACATCCCTCGAACTCCGATCCAGCCGAGTGTTGAGGGAGAGTTTCGTCAGCACGACGGCGTGGTGACGATGATGATGTTCTACCGACGCAGGGCTTCGCCTAAGCACCGCTACAGTATTATCGAGGTGGACTATGGTGGAGGGGGGCACCGCACACGGCTAAAAGATCAAACGATCAATTGTTGTGTCTAGGGTGCCCTCCTGCCCCCGTATATAAAGGAGCAAGGGGGGAGGTGCGGCCGGCCAGGAGGAGGCGCGCCAGGAGGAGTCCTACTCCCATCAGGAGTAGGACTCCTTCCCTTCCTTGTTGGACTAGGAGAGGAGAGGGAAGGAGAGAGGGGGAAAGGAAAGGGGGGCGCCCCCCCTCCTTGTCCAATTCGGACTTGGGGGGGGGGGGGGGGGAGGGGCGCGCGGCTGCCACTTGGCCGCCTCTCCTCTTCCACCAATTGGGCCCATAAGGCCCAATAGCCTCGGGGGGGGGGGGGGTTGGAGGGGGGGTTCCGGTAACCCCCCGGTACTCCGGTATATATCCGATAACCCTCCGGAACCATTCCGGTGTCCGAATATAGTCATCCAATATATCAACCTTCATGTCTCGACTATTTCGAGACTCCTCGTCATGTCCGTGATCACATCCGGGACTCCGAACAACCTTCGGTAGATCAAAACATATAAACTCATAATATAACTGTCATCGAAACGTTAAGCGTGCGGACCCTACGGGTTCGAGAACTATGTAGACATGACCGAGACACGTCTCCGGTCAATAACCAATAGCGGAACCTGGATGCTCATATTGGCTCCCACATATTCTACGAAGATCTTTATCGGTCAGACCGCATAACAACATACGTTGTTCCCTTTGTCATCGGTATATTACTTGCCCGAGATTCGATCGTCGGTATCTCAATACCTACTTCAATCTCGTTACCGGCAAGTCTCTTTACTCGTTCCGTAATACATCATCCCAGAACTAACTCATTAGTTGCAATGCTTGCAAGGCTTAAGCGATGTGCATTATCGAGAGGGCCCTGAGATACCTCTCCGACAATCGGAGTGACAAATCCTAATCTCGAAATACGCCAACCCAACAAGTACCTTTGGAGACACCTGTAGAGCACCTTTATAATCATCCAGTTACGTTGTGACGTTTGGTAGCACACAAAGTGTTCCTCCGGTAAACGGGAGTTGCATAATCTCATAGTCATAGGAACATGTATAAGTCATGAAGAAAGCAATAGCAACATACTAAACGATCGAGTGCTAAGCTAACGGAATGGGTCAAGTCAATCACATCATTCTCCTAATGATGTGATCCCGTTAATCAAATGACAACTCATGTCTATGGCTAGGAAACATAACCATCTTTGATCAACGAGCTAGTCAAGTAGAGGCATACTAGTGACACTCTGTTTGTCTATGTATTCACACATGTATTATGTTTCCGGTTAATACAATTCTAGCATGAATAATAAACATTTATCATGATATAAGGAAATAAATAATAACTTTATTATTGCCTCTAGGGCATATTTCCTTCAGTCTCCCACTTGCACTAGAGTCAATAATCTAGATTACACAGTAATGATTCTAACACCCATGGAGCCTTGGTGCTGATCATGTTTTGCTCGTGGAAGAGGCTTAGTCAACGTGTCTGCAACATTCAGATCCGTATGTATCTTGCAAATTTCTATGTCTCCCGCCTGGACTAAATCCCGGATGGAATTGAAGCATCTCTTGATGTGCTTGGTTCTCTTGTGAAATCTGGATTCCTTCGCCAAGGCAATTGCACCAGTATTGTCACAAAAGATTTTCATTGGTCCCGATGCACTAGGTATGACACCTAGATCGGATATGAACTCCTTTATCCAGACTCCTTCATTTGCTGCTTCTGAAGCAGCTATGTACTCCGCTTCACATGTAGATCCCGCCACGACGCTTTGTTTAGAACTGCACCAACTGACAGCTCCACCGTTCAATGTAAACATGTATCCGGTTTGCGATTTTGAATCGTCCGGATCAGTGTCAAAGCTTGCATCAACGTAACCGTTTACGATGAGCTCTTTGTCACCTCCATAAACGAGAAACATATCCTTAGTCCTTTTCAGGTATTTCAGGATGTTCTTGACCGCTGTCCAGTGATCCACTCCTGGATTACTTTGGTACCTCCCTGCTAAACTTATAGCAAGGCACACATCAGGTCTGGTACACAACATTGCATACATGATAGAGCCTATGGCTGAAGCATAGGGAACACCTTTCATCTTCTCTCTATCTTCTGCAGTGGTCGGGCATTGAGTCTTACTCAACTTCACACCTTGTAACACAGGCAAGAACCCTTTCTTTGCTTGATCCGTTTTGAACTTCTTCAAAACTTTGTCAAGGTATGTGCTTTGTGAAAGTCCAATTAAGCATCTTGATCTATCTCTATAGATCTTGATGCCCAATATATACACAGCTTCACCGAGGTCTTTCATTGAAAAACTCTTATTCAAGTATCCCTTTATGCTATTCAGAAATTCTATATCATTTCCAATCAGCAATATGTCATCCACATATAATATTAGAAATGCTACAGAGCTCCCACTCACTTTCTTGTAAATAAAGGCTTCTCCAAAAGTCTGTACAAAACCAAATGCTTTGATCATACTATCAAAGCGTTTATTCCAACTCCGAGAGGCTTGCACCAGTTCATAAATGGATCGCTGGAGCTTGCACACTTTGTTAGCTCCCTTTGGATGGACAAAACCTTCCGGTTGCATCATATACAACTCTTCTTCCAGAAATCCATTCAGGAATGCAGTTTTGACATCCATTTGCCAAATTTCATAATCATAAAATGCGGCAATTGCTAACATGATTCGGACAGACTTGAGCATCGCTACGGGTGAGAAGGTCTCATCGTAGTCAATCCCTTGAACTTGTCGAAAACCTTTTACAACAAGTCGAGCTTTATAGACAGTAACATTACCGTCAGCGTCAGTCTTCTTCTTGAAGATCCATTTATTCTCAATGGCTTGCCGATCATCGGGCAAGTCAACCAAAGTCCACACTTTGTTCTCATACATGGATCCCATCTCTAATTTCATGGCCTCAAGCCATTTTGCGGAATCTGGGCTCACCATCGCTTCTTCATAGTTCGCAGGTTCGTCATGGTTTAGTAACATAACCTCCAGAACAGGATTACCGTACCACTCTGGTGCGGATCTTACTCTGGTTGACCTACGAGGTTCAGTAACAACTTGCTCTGAAGTTCCATGATCATCATTAACTTCCTCACTAATTGGTGTAGGCATCGCAGAAACCGGTTTCTGCGATGAACTACTTTCCAATAAGGGAGCAGGTACAGTTACCTCATCAAGTTCTACTTTCCTCCCACTCACTTCTTTCGAGAGAAAATCCTTCTCCAGAAAGATTCCGAATTTAGCAACAAAAGTCTTGCCTTCGGATCTGTGATAGAAGGTGTACCCAACAGTCTCCTTTGGGTATCCTATGAAGACACATTTCTCCGATTTTGGTTCGAGCTTATCAGGTTGAAGTTTTTTCACATAAGCATCGCATCCCCAAACTTTAAGAAACGACAACTTTGGTTTCTTGCCAAACCACAGTTCATAAGGCGTCGTCTCAACGGATTTTGATGGTGCCCTATTTAACGTGAATGCGGCCGTCTCTAAAGCATAACCCCAAAACGATAGCGGTAAATCAGTAAGAGACATCATAGATCGCACCATATATAGTAGAGTACGATTACGACGTTCGGACACACCATTACGCTGTGGTGTTCCGGGTGGCGTGAGTTGCGAAACTATTCCGCATTGTTTCAAATGAAGACCAAACTCATAACTCAAATATTCTCCTCCATGATCAGATCGTAGAAACTTTATTTTCTTGTTACGATGATTTTCAACTTCACTCTGAAATTCTTTGAACTTTTCAAATGTTTCAGAATTATGTTTCATTAAGTAGATATAGCCATATCTGCTTAAATCATCTGTGAAGGTGAGAAAATAACGATATCCGCCACGAGCCTCAACATTCATCGGACCACATACATCTGTATGTATGATTTCCAACAAATCTGTTGCTCTCTCCATAGTTCCAGAGAACGGCGTTTTAGTCATCTTGCCCATGAGGCACGGTTCGCAAGTACCAAGTGATTCATATATATCTAGTATGTCATATGTGTTAAAGTAAATCAACATCTCATATTTCAAATAAACTCAACATCTAATATATATCAAAAAAACTCAACATCTCACATATAGCTACAAAACTCAACATCTCATAATTATCTACAAAACTAGGCATCTCATATATATCTAAAAAAATATACAATCTAGGTTTCACTAACAAGAATCATATAGTGTGTGTGTGTGGGGGGGGGGGGATCAAAGGTTCCACCTAATCTTGGGCAAACAGAGATCCAAACCAAGCAAATCAAAGGTTCTACCTAATCTTGGGCAAATCCCTAAACTTTCAACGAATTTACGGAGGAAAAGAAAGGGAACGGAGGAGTTTACCTAGTAGGAGGGATTGGAGATCGAATCCGGGCCTCAAAACTTCAGATCTGAGAGGGGTGTGGGGGGGGGGGATCCGAAGGGGGCGCCGCCGCCGCTCTCTGTACAGAGAGCAACTTCCTCAGATGGGGAAGAACTGCCTGGGAGGGGCTGGCCCGATGCGGCTTAAGTCAATGTGCAGCGCCCAAGCGATAGGCGCTGCAATTTACACCGTGTGGCGGCCAAGCCTTAGGCGCTGCAGTGCTGTCTGTGGGGCCGCAAGAGGACCAGGGCTGCCACGCTGGTAGGAGGTGCGACGCCTAAGGGAAGGGCGCTGCCAGTAGGGTGCGGCCCCTCGCTGTCGGGCGCCACACGAGAGGGTCAGCAGAGTGAAATTTTTTCGAGAGTAGGTTAGTTTGTGATTTGATTTCGTCCTTAGATCAAATATGTGATTTCTGCCGCAGCGATCAGAGTGCACCCACTGCAAAAGCTGTCCAAGTAGTCAGACTCATGTGCGAATCAGAATTGCTCAACGCACTCGACTAGGGGATGCCTATCTAGGCCCCGTTCGGGGATTCACCAGCTCCTAGAATCTGCGGAGCGGTGGTTTGCGGAGCGGTGGTTTGCTCACGGTGGCCTCACTGTCAGCAAAGAAGGTGTTTGCTACTAGGTCCTCACGGTGGCCTCATGGGCATCCTGGCAACTACTTCTGTCTGAAGGTAGTATTCAACGTGGTGGCTGATTCATTTAGGTGGATGTCATCTCCAATAGCCGCCGGGATAGCAAATCTTCTTGAGATACACGGGCCATCAGCTGCCTGTGAGTTTCTAGAAAATAGTTTATATAATAAGACATATTTCGTTTCGTTAGAACAAGACTTTGACCAACAATTACTCTTTTAATATTTGATTTATGTGATACAAAATCACTATCATAATAAAGTACTTTTAAATACGATTCTAGTGATACAAATTTCATGTCAAGATATAACCTTGTGTTTATGGAGTAATTATTGGTCAAATGCATGTCATAACGAAACAAAATACGTCTTCCTTTTAGGAATGGAGGGAGTATGTAGCTAGGAAGCTTGAACTCTGTACCTTCTTTGTTGGTTTATGCATATTAAAACCATTATGCTATGGTGCAAATCAAATGCAAACATTCTTAAGCTCCACAGTCTACCTGTTGTTCATCTTCACTTCTTTTCGTTGCCAATCTTGAAGCGTCACGTCAGCACAATTTTGCTGCAAACGACAACAACGATCACGTCAACGAGAAGAATAATGAATCATGAATCATACATACAACAAGGACTGAAGGAGGTTAATGGCACGAGCAGTGCGGTTGGAATGGTTGACTCACTCACTCTCACCCCTCTCTTCTCCGCAAAATGACAAAATGGTGATTTAAAAAATAGTGAACAGTACACTATTCATTTATGCAAAATCGTGTTTTTTTCATTTTTTGTGTAATTCATATAGTTACTTGTTTCATCACACAAATTTGCAAATGTATGATATAGGAGTACATCTTTATAAAAATGTAGGTTTTTTTTTTCATTTTTTGAAACTTTGAAACACTACCACTTTAAAAACGTCTTATAATTTGGACAAAGGAAGTACCATTTTGAAACTTCTAAAAATATAGTGCTCACTCAAGCACGTGCACCGAAGTGTTTTATTATTATTATTATTATTATTATTTGGGAATATGTGGCAAACTGAATTGGAGTTAGAGAGGGGGGATGGGGGAGCTTTCAAGAATCTCTACTACCTAAAAGAAACAGAACCTTCCATCTCCCGTCATACGTTAATCCTTCGTCCGACCTCGTATATCATGACACCTCTTCATTGTTGTTTTTTGGCCCTTTGTCCCAACCTGGTTTTTTCCTTTGGCTTTTCCCTACGCGATCCCCCTTTACAAGTTTTTTCGTTCCACCACCACGCCCCAGTCGCCGTTGTGTGCGTGGGCTACGTTAGGGCTTCTTCATCTTCTAAATAGAGCCCTCCAGATCCCATCTCCCTCCTCGCTTGATGCCCCAGCGCTGCCTCCCTCACTCTCCAAGCTTCGTCGTCCGCTGACGTCTTTGTCATCTTCAAGCTCCTCCGCATTGCAGTACTCTACATCTATTCTCTCGTCTGGCGGCCATCGTAGATCGAGGGAAGCGGTGGCGGCGTCAGCAACAGCCCCGGCCAGCAGATGTGCACATGCGCGTGGCGACGACAACTTAGCGCGCTATGGGGACTGTGTCAGAAAGTATTTCACATGTATATATGGTATAAGTATAAACCGTATATACTTATGTTGGTTTAGGTGTTGTGTGCGTTGTTGTAATCCGATGGTTCAAGTGGTTAGGATTTATCATCATCTCTTGTATAGTCTTTCTTGAGGATCAATCCAGGAACTACTGAACACCGTATCTTGTAAACCTCCCGATCATCTCGATCTCTATAACACACAACGCGTCCCTGCCAGGGGCATACGCTTCCACTCATCTTTCATGGTATTCAGAGCCTAGCTTTCCTCACGCATCCGAGCCTTCCCTCTCGCATCCAAGCCATGGCTAGCTCCAGTTCCTCCACCGCCGCCGCCGCCTATGCCCTCATCCCCATCGCCAACAAGCTCCACCATGGGAACTACCTGGTGTGGCATGCGCATGCACTAGCCACCGTCCGTGGAGCCCAGTTGATCGACTACCTCAACCCCGATCACCCGCTCCCGGAACCCAAGCTCGTCGATAAGGACGACAAGCCCACTGATGTTCCCAATCCAGCGCATCAGATCGCTTTGGCACAGGACTCTCAGGTGTTGAGTTTCATCTTCAACTCAATCTCACCACCTGTGATGATCCAAGTCACTCATTGCACGAAAGCAGCTGCGGCATGGACCGCGATCAGGGAGATGTTTCTCTCCCAGACTCGGGCGAACGTCGTCAACACAAGGATTGCCCTCTCCACCACCAAAAAGGGCACCTTGACCCGCTTAGTACATCGGGCGCATGAAGGCGCTTGGTGACGAGATGGCTTCAGCAGGGAAGCCGCTTGAAGACGAGGACATGGCGTCCTACATTCTTGCTGGACTGGACTACGACTAATGTTGTTTGTCTCCTCCATCTGCGCTGCAAGAACCGAGCCAATCAAGGTAGCAGACGTTTATTCACAGTTTGTCAGTTTTGAAAAAAAGACTTGCTATGTTCGAAGGTGGAAATCACTCCTCTCAATCCTCGACCAATGCTGCTTCTCGTGGCCGCGGTGGAGGCGGCCGTGGCAATGGTGGCCGCGGATACGGAGGTGGCGGTCGCGGCAATGGAGGTGGTGGTCGCGGCAATGGAGGCCGTGTCTACGGCAATGGAGGCGCCAATGATCTCCCTGAAGTTGTATATGCTAGGTCTGCAAGCAGCCGAACCACACCGCCATGGAGTGCTGCTGCCGCTTCGACATCTCCTTCACCAAGAACGAGAAGAGTGCAGGGTCAGCAAATACTTCATCCTACGGGGTGGACACAAATTGGTACCATGATACAGGAGCGACCCCACATGACAAGCGAACTCGACAAGCTGACCGTCCGCAACAAGTACAAAGGCAACGAGCAAATTCACACCGCCAACGGAGAAGGTATGGAAATTAGCCATACGAGCAAAAGGGCCCGTGCGTTGCAATGGAAGAAAATCGCATCGACCACGCTTAATTCAGTCACTGTGAATTCTAAAAAATATGCCATGAACGGCGTGAGCAAAATGTTGAAGCTCAGAGATTGGCTAGGATGGCGACAACTTTAGAGGTTGGACGCTATATTCGGTTGAACCTCTGTATCCCCGTATCTTTAGCCAACTGGAATAAAAGATGCGGTTCTTCTAAAAAAAAGCAAAGGCCTTGTCCTAGCGAACCAAAACGGTCGCTCGATAGACCCTCGCACAGCGAACCATTGGTTCGCTATACGGCCAACCCCAGATCTGACGCCAGTTTTGTATTGGCGTCCTCCTCAAATCCCCAGATCTGACCCAAACTAACGTAGACGTAGATATCGGAGGAAATCAATCAACCGGCCTCAAAACAGAACCGGGCAAGTTTGATTACTTCCAACGCAAGTCATAGTTTTCCACCAACACGCGCTGCAGCCGTCGAAATTGGCAGGTCAAAACCCTACGGTTCCCCGTCGCCGGCCGGCTACCCCTAGACGGCTAGCAGCGGCGATAAATCCGTGGAGCTCCGCGAAGTGACCATGGCGAACGTGGCACGACCTGGTCGCAAGCTCATCCTCCCGGACGAGCTCGTCCTGTGGGAGATCCTCGTCCGCGTGCCGGCCAAGGAGCTCCTCCGCTGCGGCGCCGTATGCCGCTCCTGGCGCCGCGTCACCTCCGACACCGCGTTCCTCCTCGCCCACCATGGACATCAGCCGTCGCTCCCGCTGGTCGAGTTCGAGGACAAGAACAACATCGCCCACAACGGTATGTCTGGGACGGTGCATCGAGTTCGAGTCGTTGCCTACTACGTCCTCACCGTCGGCTCCTCCCTGGGACGGTGCATCGGGCTGCCCGTGGCCGACTGCGTTTACTGGTACAACAGCCACGACGACATCTTGGACAGCAAGATTGTAATTTTCGACACGGTGGCAGAGTCATTCAGGTGGATGCAACCTCCCATCACCACCAGTTCAGCAGATTTGCTTCAGATGGATGGCACGCTTGGCATTGCACATGTCAATCTTGATGCCATGACAG
Organism: Triticum aestivum; assembly: GCF_018294505.1. Lineage (NCBI taxonomy): Eukaryota > Viridiplantae > Streptophyta > Magnoliopsida > Poales > Poaceae > Triticum > Triticum aestivum. The sequence goes on along the minus strand of NC_057802.1, from coordinate 983,436 downwards.
CGGAGGTTTGGGTGTTGCAGGACCAAGAGAAGGAGTTAAATTACCATATGAGGAGATGAGGAAAGATGTTAAGTGTGTTGATGATTTTCTAGGGGGCACGGTCGTGTCTGAGAATGGAGATGTGCTGGTAATCGGTGGCAATTCTCCGTCCGGGTCCATATTTCACTGTGACAGCAAGGGCAAGCTTCTTGAGATATTCATACTGCAGAACATCGATCCAGTAGTTCTTCGACTCTATTTTAAAGAAAGCCTAGTCAGGCATGCGTTCTTCGAGAGAAAAGATGGCAGACGCGCGAGGATGCCACGTTGTTTCCGAGGGCTGTACTAGAGAGCTCCTCTGCTGCTGCTTCTTGATCGGTCTCCTTGCTTATTATCGATGCGAATATGTGGAATGTTCTCTGTAGGATGCTTGAACACACTCTCTACCTACTTTGCTCACCCACGTGTCTCGTGTTAAAACCATTATATGATGCACATGGTAATTAATTAATAATGCACATGTGGTCATCATGCTTGTTCAATTTTTCTTTTAGTTCTTGTGCATACAAGGATGATGCTGACCTGGTCTCTCTGCAAGGTTTCGGAGAATATAGAACTTTGACGAACATACAAGGATGATGCTGACCTGGTCTACGTTGAATAAGAGTCTGTTCTGCAAATTGAAATGATGCACATAAATGCAAGCAGTTTTGGTGATCGAGGATATGATGTGGTGTTTTGCCTATATCATTAGTAGTATTAGTGAGAACAAAATATGTAAATGGTTATTCAGTACTGCATACAAAAATCACTGATTCTTTTTAATTGGATCTACCATGTTGGTGAGATGATCATTGATGGCATTATAAACCACCGGTACCAGACTTTTGTATGTCTTTTCCTTGGACCACCAATAAGACAATGCAAATTATTTTAGCATAGGGGCAGTAGTTTTTATTCAATTACTAAGCAGTGGGAAAAGGGTATAGGGAAACAAGGGGCCAGGCTAGATGAACGAACTGCAAAACAATCTAGTAGATGAGCTAAAGCGTTGTAGAGAGATTTGTTGTAGCTTACAAATAAAGAAACAAATGGTGCTACCATGAATTGTAGATCCTTATCCATACTACTGAAGTAAAAGGTGCTACAGGTGATCGGTAGTTTCATATGCACTAAACCTGTGGATTTCCACTTCTTGAGACTTGGGATTGATGTGCACTGAACCTAAGATCTGTCAGTTTCCCAATATTGCACTATTTTTCTTCATGGGTATATTTTTTTCCAGAATGGTTGCTCATAGAAGGTTTATAATGACGCAATAGTAATACCAGCATCATGATCTATGTCAGTTTCCCGTTATTTTCCCACTTGGTTTTTCAAATGATCTTTTCATGGCATATTATGTATATCTCCAATTTTTTTCCTCATTATTTTTGAAGGACCCATTCTTCAAGAATGATGAAATTACATGGACAGACCTATATTAGATGGAGCTTTAAGATGTAATAAACACATTTTAATTATGGGTGAATCTACACTTGTAACCGACATGTTGTTTCTCATCTTCGAGAGCAGTGTATCACCTCGATTGCCTCCCCCATGAGTGTCATGTGTTTGCAATGCGCCCCCTCGAGGAAATATATACATGTGCACTTCTTCAATCTTCATTCTCAGTAACAAAGATTGATAATGAGTCAACATGGGGAGAGGACCATGCAGGCGATTAAACCTAGTCGCCACTCTATCTAACCCCCGCCCCAACCTCGCCGCCGCCATGGAGAGAGGATCGCGGGAGATTGGAGGGCTGCGGTGTGGGATGGCTAAGGAGACGTGTGCTTGACTGGCGGTCTTTGTTAGGTGGTGCTTGACGGCTGTGTTGGTGATCGTGCACGGTGATCTTCAATGGTGGCCCGACCTGGCTGGTTCATCAAAGAAGAAGGGAGACGGTGCATGGTCCTAGACGGCTTCGCCGAGTGGGTGAAGACCATGCCATTTCAGTCCACGCGTACAGCTTCGCCGAGTGGTGCACCACCAGCAACGCCATATTGTGGAGCGTCAAATGGTACCTCCACGCGCAGCTCCACCATGACCTGACGGTGACACAGAAGAAGGCCAAGCCGTCTCGTCGTGCGTCATCTGATTGTCGGTTAAGTTACGCCGTGTGGCGGAGCATCCTCCATGGTAAGCTCACCTGGGTAAGCTACAAGCCATCTGTATGGTTGTGCTGTGCCGTTCAGTGTTGTCCAGTTTTGTATGCTGATCGGTTGCATGCAACATCTCGCTAGCTGAAACTCATTTTACATCGCTGCATACAACACTAGCCAAACAGGTCACTTTATTATCAAGGACGCGAATATCCAGCTGACGTTGTACCTGGGGAGGCCGGCGCGATCATTCCCATGCGCGAGAAGGGATCATCTGGCGAAACCTTCGCACAGGAAGGCTATATCTGACGCCAGACTTATAGCCTTTCCGATTATCAATACTGTAAAATAGTTTATGTCAAAACCGTGCTATTTTACACCAACGGCCTAAATGACTGCAGTATTTCAATACTGTGGAATTTGCAGTACTTTGCTCTCAACCACAGCCTTGTTGAATACAAATCAATGACGTGAGAGAGCTATCCACCATTGGTTGGTGCATAAATAGTCCTGCAGCCATCTTTTCCCAATTCTACGCCAAACCACGCCGCAGCTGCCAGAATTGAGCCCAAACCCTATGATCTGCCACCATGGACGTGTAGCCCGCACGGATATCAGGTGCGCAATTGGGCTCGGTCAGTGGTGAGCAGAGCCGTTGGTGGTGCTGCAACCACCAGGGGGTGAGGCTACCTTGAGCGTTGACACACAACACTGGTTGCCCTGCCTTCGTGTCGCCCAGCCAAGCGAGAGCACCGGTAGCGGCATGAGTGAGTGCGGCGAGAGCCACCGTCACAACGGTACGGTGTGGAATCCCAAGTATAGTGTCACCCATGCTCTGTAGATCAGGAGGCACAACCCCTTCCCCCAAGAGGTCTGTCAACGTCGTCCCGCAGTTAACAACAGCGCTGCCATCCTGCACATCATTGCGGTCATCATAGCAATGCAGGTGCTGATCAGCAGGCCGATAGGGGCCACATCCATCACCGTAATGCTCGTGAACAACATCATGTGTGCCGCCTTCGTATATCATAGTCTAAAAAAAACATTTGAAGGTGTTGGTTGGGGCGAAATAAGTGAATCTACACTAGGGATGAAAATGGAGTGGAAACTTTCCATTTTTCGGAAATGGAAACGGAGAGGAAATGTGAAAACGGAAACGGAAATTTGCAAAACGGAAGTGGAAATAGAATTTTTTATGCGGAAACGGAAACAAAAACGGAACGGTGTTTTCCGGTGGAACATGAATGGAAATGAAACTTTCCGCTTCCGTGAATATGGAATTTCTGTTTTTACTATAGACCTATAGCTGCTTTGTAGCCCAACCACCAAAGAGAACACAATGACACAATTAGTAGAATGGATCTGAGGCCCAACTTCTACTACCACACATGTATTCAGTTTGACCCTCTACGCAATTGTTCAGTACTACTATAATACTATGCTAAGTTGCTAACATAATGATATTATTTTGTAGCCATGTTAAAAACTCTTTAAATTTGTTTGTCTTTGTGTGTATTTATCTATGATTGAAGGGGTTTTTAAGTTCCGATCAATGCCCATTTCTGTTTCCATATCCGCTTTGTATTCGCTCTGTGTCCGTTTCCGGTAGTATCTGCTTCCGTATTCATTTCCCGGGTTTCTGTGTATTCGTTTCCGCTTCTGTAGAGAAATGTGAAAACAAATATGATAGCACTCAGTTCCGTCCGTTTCCACGCCGTTTTCATCCCTAATCTACACTCTAAAATATATCCATATACATCCGCATGTAGTCCGTATTGAAATCTCTAAAATAGCTTATATTTAGAAACGAATTGAGTAGTTGAGGTTAATAAAACCAAGCATCTTCAGAGTCAAACCTTGAGTGTATAGCTCATCACAATTCAAAAGCATTACTACAATCCTTTAAACAAGGATGTGCGAAAATAGAAACCCCGTTACTGAAAAAAAAATGCACCTCAACTATTAAATACCAGATGAATAACCAGGTCGGAAGCACTAGCTAACTCTAAGCCAACAGCTACAACATCTAGTCTAGGGCATCACAATCAATAATATCTGTTAGTTTCTTGACTTCCACTACAAGAATGAAAAATAATCTTCTATCACTGCTGCAACCTGCAAACATGGTGTGTCTCAAGACTGCCATGACATGGAAGTGATGAAATGATACCAAATAAAAACTTTGTTTATAGGATAATCACTAAAACTAATAAAAAGCCGCACACATATAAAGGTTCATCGTCAGCTCCAGTGCACATCAACCTGATGAATGTGAACAAATTTCTTATTAACCAGACCTAATGCTGATAATACAAAAAAATTAGATGCAAGTGGGGTACGGTGCTCCCAGAAACGAATCTCAGAGATATCCCTAGTTGCTGAATGTCACTCATATACTATGGTAGCCTGAAACCTGAAGTCTACTGCAGGTATCATTTTGATGGCAGAGAAGAAACACCTTCCGCACTTCGGATCCTTCGCAGCTAGCGATAGCTCTGGGATTCGTTTCTGGGAGCACAAGACCTTGCAATGTTCCTGAGTCAGGGCTGTCTACGGCTATCTGAATGGGTCGGCCACTAACATATCATGGATATGATTGTCGACTCGGTACTCCGGACGAGGATGACCTCTGGTGTACTCAAATTGAGCTTCTTGGGAAGCTCTATTTTCCACTTGTAGCATCCTCTGTATAGTATACACATATTTACTGTTGTAGTCACGGCCTCCTTCAATTTCAATTTGTTTTAGCACTTTTGCATTCAAGACAAAGAATCTGGCAAAGTCAATCTCTTCCTCATAGCCTAGGAACGACTTAAACGCCACTCTCTTCAGATGGGTCTCAAGGCATTCGATTGGATGTAGCGGGTCATACTGATGCACATTTTCCTTATTCATCACAGCGTATTTGGGGAACTGCGAAAACTGGAATTAAGAGGCATATATGTTAATGTTGTTGCAAACCAGACTAAGTAATGTGTGTTAATCAAATCAGAAATACTGTATAAAGCAAGTAAAGATGAGTACTCACCATGACATAGAGCTTACAAGGTGTGGGGCATCCTCGATGAGCAGTTCTGCTTTCTCAGTAGTAGAGATATGACGAAAGCCGATGCTCCTAAGAGTCGGCGAGCTAACGAGGAGACAACAACCCGCAGTGTGAACCTCGGACATGTATATGCTCTCCAAGGCATGGCAGCCAGAGACTAGCCTGTGGAAGACGTCCCCAGAGATTTTTTTGACAAAGGATGAATTTTATTGGCTCAAAATGAAGCATCAAGAGGATACAAAACATGATGAGCACACACCCGGCCTCTGCATAGCAATGATGCACACAGCCGACACCAACACACGCAAAAATACGCCAACAACTAGCAATGTCATATAAGACCAAAGCTATATTATGTGTAGGCGTGAAAAAAAATAGCCCCAAAGCGACCAGATCCGCTACCGGCAAACTGCAGCAATGACCATATCCGCACCATTCATCTTATGACACCAAATGAACAACGAGATTCTTCAACAGCAACGCCTTCAGGAAGGGAGTGGCGCTCAAGCGCCGCCGTCACCGGATCCAACGACCAAGGCCAGAATCTAAGTTTTCACCCTGAAGAATTAGTCCGAACATATCTGAGCAATGCCTGCAACAAGGTAACGACGTAAAGTAACATTGTCATTGCCAAGTATAACCGACTCGGTTTAGACATGGGCTTTCACCCCGGAGCTCGAGACCGGATGCACGAGTAGCACCACCATCGCAGTCACTTGTGTTGTCTGCCACCTCTTTTCCAAGATTCCAACAACTAAATGCGATATGTGACCGCAATCGCTGCACAACCATCCCTATGCGTCAAGCCGTTATCTATAGTTTGCATCTCACCGCCAAAGTCAACCACCTCTGAAGAGATGAACCCTCCTGAAAGATCTTTGGGTGTCAACCGCTGTCGTGGAGCCGCTGGAGGTCGTTGCATGACAGTCAGTGTCGTTGGTAGCCACCACCACCTGGCCGGTACGATCTGAATCACCGCCATCAAGCACACCAGATCTCACAACCACGCCGGGTCGCCGGCATGCCCTGTTCCAATCTGGTGTACCAGCAAGAGGGGCCTATGGCCGGAGGTGGGATGGTTGTAGCCCTCTTGCCACCCATGTACTGCATGCGTCAGGAGCCGAAGTTGGGCCTCCAGCCGCTACATGCCCCGGCCAGCGAGAAGACATGATCCGTCCACACCGCTGGCTAGGTGAGGGGACGAAGGAGGTAGCGCAACTCGAATCAGCGACACACCATCAAGCAGCAGGACAACGCGAGAGCGGACAGCCTGCCGGAGGCCATCGCTGAGAGCAGCGTACACGCCCCGCCGCCTAGCTCCAAGCCTAGCAGAACCGGCCACTTTGCGCCTTCCGATGGTCCCGCCGCCGCCGGCGCTGGCCAGGCTTTGCCGGCGACGCCCTCCGGCGGCGGTGAGGGGAGAGGAGGAACCGGTGTAGGCCTTGGGCCGCCGGACTGGGGCGCCCCGGTGCGACTCGCTGGAGTCGCACGGGAGCGAGATCCCTTTTTTCCGGAAGTGCCGGTAGTGGAGTACCTTCCGCACTGCTGATAGAATCACTGAGATGGAAACACAAGATAGGGTGAGCTGCTTAAGGAGGGGGAATTTCATGGAGTCTTCGATCTCGTGAGGTAAAACACAATGGCCGATCCGGGCAACAACAAGGGTGGACGCTGAGCGGAGCACAGACGGCGGCAGCGCATGGTCGGCGTAGCTGATATCGAGCTCCTGGAGGTCATCGAGGACCCGGGAGCGAAGCCAGCTCTCCGCCTCAGCGTGGAGGTCACCATGGCACCAGCGAAGGTAGAATCGGCGGACCGGGCCACGGTGTCGGGAGATTATTTTGGAGACGGCGAAGGTGCGGTTGGTGCCGTCGATAAAGCCATCCAGGCAGCGGGTGACCTCGAGGTTGAAGAGGCGCGGAGCGCCATAGGTGGCGCCAACGGCGGGACAGGATCGGTGTGCGGCCGCCGTCCTTGGTGGGGAGAAGGGAGATGATGTTGCCGAGGATTTCATCGGGGAGCCCACTAACGAGATCGTCGGCTGCCATGTCTCTCCGTACCATCTTCCGCGCGGTTCCGACGTTGTTATCGGGCCCGAGTGCTGTCCCCACGGCCTGCTTCATCTCCATGGCCGGCGACTACTAGTGAGTTCTGGTCTCATGGCCGGCGGTCATCACTTGACGAGGCTAGGGTATGGGTTTTTAGGATTTGCCGCCGATCGCTGTGACGGACACTCATCAGGGGGTTTTCGGCCTGCTTCATCTCCATGGCCGGCGACTACTAGTGAGTTCTGGTCTCATGGCCGGCGGTCATCACTTGACGAGGCTAGGGTATGGGTTTTTAGGATTTTCCGCCGATCGCTGTGACGGACACTCATCAGGGGGTTTTCGGCCTGCTTCATCTCCATGGCCGGCGACTACTAGTGAGTTCTGGTCTCATGGCCGGCGGTCATCACTTGACGAGGCTAGGGTATGGGTTTTTAGGATTTTCCGCCGATCGCTGTGACGGACACTCATCAGGGGGTTTTCGGCCTGCTTCATCTCCATGGCCGGCGACTACTAGTGAGTTCTGGTCTCATGGCCGGCGGTCATCACTTGACGAGGCTAGGGTATGGGTTTTTAGGATTTTCCGCCGATCGCTGTGACGGACACTCATCAGGGGGTTTTCGGCCTGCTTCATCTCCATGGCCGGCGACTACTAGTGAGTTCTGGTCTCATGGCCGGCGGTCATCACTTGACGAGGCTAGGGTATGGGTTTTTAGGATTTGCCGCCGATCGCTGTGACGGACACTCATCAGGGGGTTTTCGGCCTGCTTCATCTCCATGGCCGGCGACTACTAGTGAGTTCTGGTCTCATGGCCGGCGGTCATCACTTGACGAGGCTAGGGTATGGGTTTTTAGGATTTGCCGCCGATCGCTGTGACGGACACTCATCAGGGGGTTTCGGCCTGCTTCATCTCCATGGCCGGCGACTACTAGTGAGTTCTGGTCTCATGGCCGGCGGTCATCACTTGACGAGGCTAGGGTATGGGTTTTAGGGCTGGCGCCGATCGCTGTGACGGGGAGTTGATCTTGACGGAGACTCATCAGGGGGTTTTCGGGAGTCTCGGCCTTGAATTTTCCGTCTATGCAGTGGGTTTGGGCTTTGGGCTTTTGGGTCCTCGGCCTTGAATTTAGAGAATTTATGGACGGCCCAAAAAAAATATGCAAAAGAACCAGAATTTGGATGTGTGTGCTCTTTATCTTCATCAGTACGGTATAAGAGGGTATGCCTACAACATGCTTTTGCCTCCAGCTGTTTCAGCACAAAATCGATGCATAATAACACACATCATGCTCTTCTCCTACTTGCTCAGCCATGCTACATAATGCAAACGCAGCTTATGTCTTGTCAAAAGTACACAGCTGAAACGCAATAATTAGTGTTCAACAGAAATAGTTTTTATTTTTGTTGACAAGGGGATGGATTTTATTTACTCGACTAGGACAACGCCCATGTGTTGCAACGGGATATATATAAATATCCTAGTATGTTCGGTTTTTATTCATTTGTTCATATTAATGTGATTGTGTAAACAGATGTTTATCAAATCTCACCCATAATTTGTTTGATGAGAATTTTCACAAGTAAATTAATGTGAAAATGGTGCACTATATAAGTAAATTAAGGTGGTTGATTAGGGTACGGGAAAGGTGCGGACAAAGGGCTTGGTGGGACAAAAAACTGGCTGAACAAAAAATAATAATGGTGGGATGTGGTGGGAGGGAGAGAACCGGTTGAGGAAGTTCATTCGTCAGAAAAAGGAACGCTAATGTTTTTATAAGCACTATATAGAGATATGAGCCACCAAGGTAATACAATCAAAATTAGTGCACACATCTCTGCATAGCTAGGATGCACACATCTAACACCAACAGACACAAAAACACGCCGACAAATAGCATAGTATTATAACACCAAAGACATGCATGCCTAAGAAAAAATAACAAAGTGATCAAATCATAATCGATAAACTACAACAATGACAATATCAACAACAACCATTTTTTGACACCACAAAGACAATGAAAAAGGTTCTTCAACAACAATGCCTTCATTAAGGGAATGGCTCTCAATCGCCGCCATCACCAAATACAACCACCAAAGGACAAATTTTAGGTTTCATCCGGAAGAACAAGTTCGAGCATATGTAAGCAATGCCTTCAACAAGACAATAACCCAAAATCATCGCCATTGACAGGTAAAACCAACTTGGTTCATATCTAGGGTTTGTACCCCAGATTTGGAGAAAGGCTGATTTAATTGGTTGATCAACATAAGTCATTTGCAAGCTAAGGAATGTGAAAATTTGACGCCACTACCTTGTTTACCAGCATGTAAACATATACAATGAACGACAGGTCTTTGTCACATGAGGGGAGGAGAGAGATTTAAAAAAACTGAGAGGGAGGGGTACATTGATTCGGGAGCAGAGAGAGATTGGGGGTAGAAGGTATACATGACAAGTGGGCCCGGATGGTCAATGAGAGGAACAAGTGATCCCAGTTGGGATCGTCCTTTTTCCAGAGTGCCAAGCATGATGAGGGCCAGGAAGGAACGGGATTAGTAAGTATAGGGTGATGATTTCAGGGATCAAGAGGTTAAGATTTGATTCAGACAAGCTCTGCGAGTATAAGGCTGATCATAATGGGAAGTATTATATACGTACTAGTATCATGCATATGATACTAGTGTATGATACTACCTTCACATTTGTCCACAATACATAGTATCATAACTTGGTATCATAGAGAGCTCATTTATTAACATGCATGACACAAAGTAGTACACTATTTAACATGACATGGTAATATATCATGATACTCAACCTCCTCTTTCCTCATTTAATTGTGTGACACCTCAGCAAATTGCCTAGTTGGCTTGCATGATATTACCTATTGTACGCTCATTGTAACCCGCCAGGTTTTAGTCGCGTACATAAGAGCATCTCCAATAGATTATGCAAACTTAGAGATGTAAAAATAGACGTTGTATAAATTACATCATCAAAAAGTACATTTTTCATCTCAAAGAAGAGGCAACTCCAACAGATAATGTATATTGGTTATGTAAAAGTTCAACTCCAATAGATGATGTATATTGGAGATGTAAAACACATTGGATGCGGTGGTCGTGGGCATGACCATGTCTTCCTCCATGGTTGGTTGTGGAGGTGGAGTAGGGGTACCTTGACCGAATGCGGACGCCACGGCCGCCGGCGGCGGCGCGGCCGCGACCACCTTTGATTTTTCGGCCACCCGAGATGGGTTCGTCGCTTGGTTGCACCCCGCTAGCCCCTTCACACTTCCACCGTGGGGATTGGCAGCCCACTGCTTCTTCGCCGGTGGCGCAGCCTACGTCGATGGGACGGGGAGGGAAAAGCTGGGGCGACATGGAGGCGGAGGGGGGATTGGGGAAGGTGGTCGTGCCAGAGAAGGCCGCGGCAGGGTGGGTCAGACCAGCGGTGGCGCGGCGGAGGAGGCGACGTGGTCTTTGGAGTCGGCCATGGCCCAGGTGACGGTCGGCAGGCGGAACAAAAATGAAAGCGTTTGGCGCGTGACCGGCTGTTTTACATCTAATAAAGGTCTCCAGTGTTGTATTTTACATCTCCTGAAGGTGGAGAAGATATAATTTTGTTTACATCGACGTTATGTGTTGGAGGTGTGTTTTTAGGGCTCGAAGATGTATAAGCTAGTTATTTTTGTATCTATGTCATCTATTGGACATGTACAATTAAGCCCCACACTACCGGAATCGCACCCTATGCCGACGGCCCTGGCCGTCGGCATAGCCCTGATTGGCCGTCGGGACAGGCCTATGCCGACGGCCCCCGTCGGCATAGGGCCGTCGGCGTAGCCCGGGAGGCCGTCGGCATAGAAAGGCCGTCGGCATAGGCCCTATCCCGACGGTGTCCGTACATCTATGCCGACGGCCCTGGCCGTCGGCAACGTTACCTCCTAACGGCGGCCGCCGTCAAGTGCTGACCAACGCCTGCTCGCCACGTGGCAAGCCTATGCCGACGGCTAGGCCGTCGGCATAGATTTAAACTAAGCCGACGGCCAGGCCGTCGGCATAGGCCTGCCATGTGGCAGCAACTGGGCTCTCCTGGGGCAAGGCTATGCCGACGGCCTGGCCGTCGGCGTAGTTTAAATCTATGCCGACGGCCAGGCCGTCGGCATAGACTTGCCCGAGGAGCTCCCAGTTGCTGACACGTGGCATCTATGCCGACGGCCTAGCCATCGGCTTAGTTTAAATCTATGCCGACGGATAGGCCGACGGCATAGATGCCACGCGTCACCAACTGGGCGCTCAGGCCAGCCCTATGCCGACGGCCTAGCCGTCGGCATAATTTGTATTTGATTTTTTTTCTTTTTTCTGTTTGTTTTCAAATCAATTCAATTCAGATATACAGCACATATCAGCAGATATATATGATGGAAATAGACATATAGAACACATCTAAGTATCATCCGTCACCATCACAAGAAAATATGCATAAGCATCATCATAATCAACATAAAGATAAGCATAAGCATATAAAGAAGCACGCAAGTCATCTAAAGGACCATCAAAGACCACAAGTTTATCATCATCACCACACACAAGTCATCTAAAGATACATAAGCATAAGCACACAAGTAACCAAAAGGCTTAAGCGCCAGGACGTCGAGCACCGCGGAGGTCGTCACCGCCAAGACCGCTGAAGCCCAGGTCGTCAGTGCTAGCGGCAGCGCTACCGCCAAGACCGCCTCCACCTCCGCCTCCGCCTCCATGGATCGGAGTGGTCGGGCTCCGTGACTCGGGAGTGCTGCGAAGACCACCGCCAACGGTTGATCCACCGGTTCCCTTGATGTTGAAAAGACATATTAACAGGATATATGACTGTGTTGAAAGGCATGATATGCTTTGAGTGAATAGATTGGGGATGAACTAACCGGCGAGGGGCCAGCGTTCTGTGCCACAAACTCCTCAAAGGTCAGCAACGTTGGTTGTGCTGGAGGACCCTCTGCTGATGGCCATTGAGGACACCTGCCCGCCGCCATTTCCTGAAAAGCGTGCTGCATCTGGCGATCCCTCTGCTGATGGTACGCATCAAGGCGGTCGTGCCACGCCATGGTCTCCTGGCGTGTGTACTCCATGTAGGCCTACAGTATGACATGATGAAACTCATAAAACTACTAAATGCGGAAAATAAAGGGAGCAATGAAGATAAAAGGGAAAATACTTACAGTTTGCTGCTCCTGAAAGAGGGACAGTGACGGTGCACTGCTCATGGGCGTGCTCGTGCGCTGGCTCAGGGTCGGGTCGATCCGACGGAGCTATGTGTAGGAGATAGTAGGAGTGATCACAGCATCGAGAACCGCCTCCCGACCGTGCTCCTTCGGCCCCATGCCCACCACCACCCTTTCGTCCAGATCCGCCGCAATGGGGTCAGGTGTGTCAGGATGTAACGCCAGATACCCATCGGAGTAGGCCTTCTTCCTATGCGCGGTCTTCTTGCCGTAGTACTTGGGCTCGCCGGGCTTGGGGTCCTTTCGCGTATGGGCGATCTCCCACGCCTGCATGTGTGAGAGCGGCCGCTTCAGTTTCTCCTCCTGCACCACCAAACAGAGGTTAGTCATACATAAGAAAGTAATGGTAAATAGAAGAAGAAGAATGTTTAATGGGCTTAGTCATACATTAACTGCCTTGTGGAGATAGTGGTTTCGGTTTCCCTGAGCATGTACTCCCTCCTTCCCTCAGTTAGCCTTGTTTTTGACTCTCATAGCCGCCCAGGCTCCAGCCTCATCACACAAAAGATCCACCAATGCCGCCCAGGACTCGTCTTTTCCATAACACCAATTTGGTAACACCTACATAATGAAAGCATAATGGCATGTCAACACAAAACGGTGAAATGTACCACAAGGTAATGAAAGCATAATGAAAAATCTTTTATACTTACCTTCAAAAACTCGTCCCTCTCCAAGGTAATGCCCATCCTCCGCGCGTCTTCCTTGGTCATCTTCACACCAAGATAGTCGTGATGGTATGTCGAGATGGCCACATAGCGCACCTCGTACTGCATCTGGCGGGCCTTCTTCTTGCATTGGCGCAGCACGATCTGGTCCGCTCTGGCCCTGTGCTCCGGGAGAACTCGATAGAATTTCTACAATCATGCATGAAACAAGAATGGAAGAAGCCATGAGTTAAATCATTCATGAAACTAGAATGGACTTGTGCTTCTGAAGAGAACTCACCCAGAAAGTGGTGATCACGGCCTTGGCATGGGTCCCATGGTCCGCGTGGAGGGCCGCTTCCCAGTGCTCCCAGCTCGTGGCCAAGACCCGATGGTTCGGGTGCCTGACTGGATCCGGACAGTACAACCCCGGCCAGTGTAACTTCAGCAAGACGGTGATGAGGCCGTTGGGAATACGGACCCCTTTAGAATATATCCAGTTGCTGCAAAAGAATGAACTATTAGCATGTGACAAGCAAAATAAATAACAACCGGAATGAGTATGTGACAAGCAAAATAATGAAATTATTATAAAGTGGCACTTACTCTTTCCCCGTGGGCTCAATGAGCCACTTCTGCTCCTCAGTAGCAGGAACCTGCTTTGGTAGCTTTGCGTTACCACGCAGCCACCCCTTGTTGTCAACCCCCTCCCCGCCAGCACCATCATCCCCGCCACCACCCTCCTCCTCGCCTGCCTCCCCCTCCCCAACCTCCTCTTCATCCTCCTCCCCCTCCCCAACCTCCTCCTCATCCTCCTCCTCCTCGTCCTCCTCCTCCACCTCCTCCTCGGCCCCATCCCGAACCTCCTCCTCCTCGTCTGCCTCGTCCTCCTCCTCCTCCTCACTAGAGGAGGGTACCTCACTAGAGGAGGGTACCTCACTAGAGGATGGCCTCGAAGGCAACACCCCTAAGTCGGTGAGGGTGCGCTCTTTCTGGCCGCGACCCCCTGTAGTGGCTCTCCCCCCACCACCTCGCCCTCTAGGGGCTCTCCCCCCGCCCCCTCCTCCTCTAGGGGCACCTCTCTGTTGGAAATATGCCCTAGAGGCAATAATAAATGGTTATTATTATATTTCCTTGTTCTTGATAATTGTCTATTGTTCATGCTATAATTGTGTTATCCGGAAATCGTAATACATGTGTGAATACATAGACCACAACGTGTCCCTAGTAAGCCTCTAGTTGACTAGCTCGTTGATCAACAGATAGTCATGGTTTCCTGACTATGGACATTGGATGTCATTGATAACGGGATCACATCATTAGGAGAATGATGTGATGGACAAGACCCAATCCTAAGCATAGCTCAAATATCGTGTAGTTCGTTTGCTAGAGCTTTTCCAATGTCAAGTATCTTTTCCTTAGACCATGAGATCGTGCAACTCCCGGATACCGTAGGAGTGCTTTGGGTGTGCCAAACATCACAACGTAACTGGGTGACTATAAAGGTGCATTACGGGTATCTCCGAAAGTGTCTGTTGGGCTGGCACGGATCGAGACTAGGATTTGTCACTCCGTATGACGGAGAGGTATCTCTGGGCCCACTCGGTAATGCATCATCATAATGAGCTCAATGTGACTAAGGAGTTAGCCACGGGATCATGCATTACGGTACGAGTAAAGAGACTTGCCGGTAACGAGATTGAACAAGGTATTGGGATACCGACGATCGAATCTCGGGCAAGTAACATACCGATTGACAAAGGGAATTGTATACGGGATTGATTGAATCCTCGACATCCTGGTTCATCCGATGAGATCATCGTGGAACATGTGGGAGCCAACATGGGTATCCAGATCCCGCTGTTGGTTATTGACCGGAGAGGCGTCTCGGTCATGTCTGCATGTCTCCCGAACCCGTAGGGTCTACACACTTAAGGTTCGGTGACGCTAGGGTTGTAGAGATATTAGTATGCGGAAACCCGAAAGTTGTTCGGAGTCCCGGATGAGATCCCGGACGTCACAAGGAGTTCCGGAATGGTCCGGAGGTGAAGAATTATATATAGGAAGTCCAGTTTCAGCCACCGGGAAAGTTTCGGGGGTTATCGGTATTGTACCGGGACCACCGGAAGGGTCCCGGGGGTCCATCGGGTGGGGCCACCTATCCCGGAGGGCCCCATGGGCTGAAGTGGGAAGGGAACCAGCCCTTAGTGGGCTGGGGTGCCCCCCTTGGGCCTCCCCCTGCGCCTAGGGTTGGAAACCCTGGGGGTGGGGGGCGCCCCACTTGGCTTGGGGGGAAGCCACCCCCCTTCCCCCTTGGCCGCCACCCCCCCTTGGAGATCCCATCTCCCAGGGCCGGCGCCCCCCAGGGGTCCTATAAATAGTGGGGGGAGGGAGGGCAGCAGCACCACAGCCCCTGGCGCCTCCCTCTCCCCCTGCAACACCTCTCCCTCTCGCAGAAGCTTGGCGAAGCCCTGCCGAGACCCCGCTACTTCCACCACCACGCCGTCGTGCTGCTGGATCTCCATCAACCTCTCCTTCCCCCTTGCTGGATCAAGAAGGAGGAGACGTCCCTGCTCCGTACGTGTGTTGAACGCGGAGGTGCCGTCCGTTCGGCACTCGGTCATCGGTGATTTGGATCACGGCGAGTACGACTCCATCAACCCCGTTCATTAGAACGCTTCCGCTCGCGATCTACAAGGGTATGTAGATGCACTCCTTTCCCCTCGTTGCTAGTATACTCCATAGATGGATCTTGGTGATGCGTAGAAAATTTTAAATTCTGCTACGAACCCCAACAGTGGCATCATGAGCCAGGCCTATGCATAGTTACTATGCACGAGTAGAACACAAAGCAGTTGTGGGCGTAGATGTTGTCAATTTTCTTGCCACTACTAGTCTTATCTTGTTTCGGCGGTATTGTGGGATGAACCGGTCCGGACCGACCTTACACGTACGCTTACGTGAGACAGGTTCCACCGACTGACATGCACTAGTTGCATAAGGTGGCTAGCGGGTGTCTGTCTCTCCCACTTTAGTCGGAACGGATTCGATGAAAAGGGTCCTTATGAAGGGTAAATAGAAATTGGCATATCACGTTGTGGTTTTACGTAGGTAAGAAACGTTCTTGCTAGAAACCAATAGAAGCCACGTAAAAACTTGCAACAACAATTAGAGGACGTCTAACTTGTTTTTGCAGCATGTGCCTTGTGATGTGATATGGCCAGAAGATGTGATGAATGATATATGTGATGTATGAGATTGATCATATTCTTGTAATAGGAATCACAACTTGCATGTCGATGAGTATGACAACCGGCAGGAGCCATAGGAGTTGTCTTTATTTTTTGTATGACCTGCGTGTCATTGAATAACGCCATGTAAATTACTTTACTTTATTGCTAAACGCGTTAGCCATAGAAGTAGAAGTAATCATTGGCGTGACAACTTCATGAAGACACAATGATGGAGATCATGATGATGGAGATCATGGTGTCATGCCGGTGACGAAGATGATCATGGTGCCCCGAAGATGGAGATCAAAGGAGCAAAATGATAATGGCCATATCATGTCACTATTTGATTGCATGTGATGTTTATCATGTTTTGCATCTTATTTGCTTAGAACGACGGTAGTAAGTAAGATGATCCCTTATAATAATTTCAAGAAAGTGTTCCCCCTAACTGTGCACCACGTGATGATCGGGTGTGATAGATTCTAACGTTCGCATACAACGGGTGTTGACGAGCCTAGCATGTACAGACATGGCCTCGGAACACACGCAATACACTTAGGTTGACTTGACGAGCCTAGCATGTACAGACATGGCCTCGGAACACGGAGGACCGAAAGGTCGAGCATGAGTCGTATAGAAGATACGATCAACATGGTGATGTTCACCGATCTTGACTAGTCCGTCTCACGTGATGATCGGACACGGCCTAGTTAACTCGGATCATGTTTCACTTAGATGACTAGAGGGATGTCTATCTGAGTGGGAGTTCATTAAATAATTTGATTATATGAACTTAATTATCATGAACTTAGTCTAAAATCTTTACAATATGTCTTGTAGATCAAATGGCCCATGTTGTCCTCAACTTCAATGCGTTCCTAGAGAAAACCAAGCTGAAAGATGATGGCAGCAACTATACGGACTAGGTCCGGAACCTGAGGATCATCCTCATAGCTGCCAAGAAAGATTATGTCCTAGAAGCACCGCTAGGTGATGCACCCATCCCAGAGAACCAAGACGTTATGAACGCTTGGCAATCACGTGCTGATGATTACTCCCTCATTCAGTGCGGCATGCTTTACAGCTTAGAACCGGGGCTCCAAAAGCATTTTGAGAAACATGGAGCATACGAAATGTTCGAAGAGCTGAAAATAGTTTTGCAAGCTCATGCCCGGGTCGAGAGATATGAAGTCTCCGACAAGTTCTTCGGCTGTAAAATGGAGGAAAATAGTTCTGTTGGTGAGCACATACTCAGAATGTCTGGGTTACACAACCGCTTGTCTCAGCTAGGAGTTAATCTCCCGGATGACGCGGTCATTGACAGAATCCTTCAGTCGCTTCCACCAAGCTACAAGAGCTTTGTGATGAACTTCAATATGCAGGGGATGGAAAAGACCATTCCCGAGGTATATTCAATGCTGAAATCAGCGGAGGTGGAGATCAGAAAAGAACATCAAGTGTTGATGGTGAATAAAACCACTAAGTTCAAGAAAGGCAAGGGTAAGAAGAACTTCAAGAAAGACGGCAAGGGAGTTGCCGCGCCCGGTAAGCCAGTTGCCGGGAAGAAGTCGAAGAATGGACCCAAGCCTGAGACTGAGTGCTTTTATTGCAAGGGAAGTGGTCACTGGAAGCGGAATTGCCCCAAATACTCAGCGGACAAGAAGGCCGGCAACACCAAAGGTATATGTGATATACATGTAATTGATGTGTACCTTACCAGTACTCGTAGTAGCTCCTTGGTATTTTATACCGGTGCAGTTGCTCATATTTGTAACTCAAAACAGGAGCTGCGGAATAAGCGGAGACTGGCGAAGGACGAGGTGACGATGCGCGTCGGGAATGGTTCCAAGGTCGATGTGATCGCCGTCGGCACGCTACCTCTGCATTTACCTACGGGATTAGTTTTAAACCTCAATAATTGTTATTTAGTGCCAGCTTTGAGCATGAACATTGTATCTGGATCTCGTTTAATTCGAGATGGCTACTCATTTAAATCCGAGAATAATGGTTGTTCTATTTATATGAGAGATATGTTTTATGGTCATGCCCCGCTGGTCAATGGTTTATTCTTGATGAATCTCGAACGTGATGTTACACATATTCATAGTGTGAATACCAAAAGATGTAAAGTTGATAACGATAGTCCCACATACTTGTGGCACTGCCGCCTTGGTCACATTGGTGTCAAGCGCATGAAGAAGCTCCATGCAGATGGACTTTTGGAGTCTCTTGATTACGAATCATTTGACACGTGCGAACCATGCCTCATGGGTAAGATGACCAAGACTCCGTTCTCCGGAACAATGGAGCGAGCAACCAACTTATTGGAAATCATACATACCGATGTGTGCGGTCCAATGAGTGTTGAGGCTCGCGGAGGATATCGTTATGTTCTCACTCTCACTGATGATTTAAGTAGATATGGGTATGTCTACCTAATGAAACACAAGTCTGAAACCTTTGAAAAGTTCAAGGAATTTCAGAGTGAGGTTGAGAATCAACGTGACAGGAAAATAAAATTCTTACGATCAGATCGTGGTGGAGAATATTTAAGTCACGAATTTGGTACGCACTTAAGGAAATGTGGAATCGTTTCACAACTCACGCCGCCTGGAACACCTCAGCGAAACGGTGTGTCCGAACGTCGTAATCGCACTCTATTGGATATGGTGCGATCTATGATGTCTCTTACCGATCTACCGCTCTCATTTTGGGGCTATGCTTTAGAGACTGCCGCATTCACTTTAAATAGGGCTCCGTCGAAATCCGTTGAGACGACACCGTATGAATTATGGTTTGGGAAGAAACCTAAGCTGTCGTTTCTAAAAGTTTGGGGATGCGATGCTTATGTCAAGAAACTTCAACCTGAAAAGCTCGAACCCAAGTCGGAAAAATGTGTCTTCATAGGATACCCTAAGGAAACCATTGGGTATACCTTCTACCTCAGATCCGAAGGCAAGATCTTTGTTGCCAAGAACGGGTCCTTTCTGGAGAAAGAGTTTCTCTCGAAAGAATTGAGTGGGAGGAAAGTGGAACTTGATGAGGTGATAGTCACCCCTTCCGAACCGGAAAGTAGCGCAGCGCGGGAAGATATTCCTGTGGTGCCTGCACCGACTGGGGAGGAAGTTAATGATGATGATCATGAAGCTTCGGATCAAGTTACTGCTGAACTTCGTAGGTCCACAAGGACACGTTCCGCACCAGAGTGGTACAGCAACCCTGTCCTGGAAATCATGTTGTTAGACAACGGTGAACCTTCGAACTATGAAGAAGCGATGGCGGGCCCGGATTCCAACAAATGGATTGAAGCCATGCAATCCGAGATAGGATCCATGTATGAAAACGAAGTATGGACTTTGACTGACTTGCCCGATGATCGGCGAGCCATAGAAAATAAATGGATCTTTAAGAAGAAGACAGACGCGGATGGTAATGTGACCATCTATAAGGCTCGACTTGTCGCTAAGGGTTATCGACAAGTTCAAGGGGTTGACTACGATGAGACTTTCTCACCCGTAGCGAAGCTGAAGTCCGTCCGAATCATGTTAGCAATTGCCGCATTCTACGATTATGAGATATGGCAAATGGACGTCAAAACGGCATTCCTTAACGGCTTTCTTAAGGAAGAATTGTATATGATGCAGCCGGAAGGTTTTGTCGATCCTAAGAATGCTAACAAAGTATGCAAGCTCCAGCGCTCTATCTATGGGCTGGTGCAAGCATCTCGGAGTTGGAACATTCGCTTTGATGAGATGATCAAAGCGTTTGGGTTTACACAGACTTATGGAGAAGCCTGTGTTTACAAGAAAGTGAGTGGGAGCTCTGTAGCATTTCTCATATTATATGTGGATGACATACTATTGATGGGAAATGATATAGAATTCTTGGAAAGTATAAAGGCCTATTTGAATAAGTGTTTTTCAATGAAGGACCTTGGAGAAGCTGCTTATATATTAGGCATCAAGATCTATAGAGATAGATCAAGACGCCTCATTGGTCTTTCACAGAGTACGTACCTTGACAAGATATTGAAGAAGTTCAATATGGATCAGTCCAAGAAGGGGTTCTTGCCTGTATTGCAAGGTGTGCAATTGAGCACGGCTCAATGCCCGACCACGGCAGAAGATAGAGAAAAGATGAGTGTCATCCCCTATGCCTCGGCCATAGGGTCTATTATGTATGCCATGCTGTGTACCAGACCTGATGTAAACCTTGCCGTAAGTTTGGTAGGAAGGTACCAAAGTAATCCCGGCATGGAACACTGGACAGCGGTAAAGAATATCCTGAAGTACCTGAAAAGGACTAAGGATATGTTTCTCGTTTATGGAGGTGACGAAGAGCTCGTCGTAAAGGATTACGTCGACGCTAGCTTCGACACAGATCTGGATGACTCGAAGTCACAAACCGGATACGTGTATATTTTGAATGGAGGGGCAGTAAGCTGGTGCAGTTGCAAGCAAAGCGTCGTGGCGGGATCTACATGTGAAGCGGAGTACATGGCGGCCTCAGAGGCAGCACAGGAAGCAGTCTGGATAAAGGAGTTCATCACCGACCTAGGGGTGATTCCCAATGCGTCGGGCCCGATGACTCTCTTCTGTGACAACACTGGAGCTATTGCTCTTGCCAAGGAGCCCAGGTTTCACAGGAAGACCAGGCATATCAAGCGTCGCTTCAACTCCATTCGTGAAAGTGTTCAAAATGGAGACATAGATATTTGTAAAGTACATACGGACCTGAATGTAGCAGATCCGTTGACTAAACCTCTCCCTAGAGCAAAACATGATCAACACCAGAACTCTATGGGTGTTCGATTCATCACAATGTAACTAGATTATTGACTCTAGTGCAAGTGGGAGACTGTTGGAAATATGCCCTAGAGGCAATAATAAATGGTTATTATTATATTTCCTTGTTCATGATAATTGTCTATTGTTCATGCTATAATTGTGTTATCCGGAAATCGTAATACATGTGTGAATACATAGACCACAACGTGTCCCTAGTAAGCCTCTAGTTGACTAGCTCGTTGATCAACAGATAGTCATGGTTTCCTGACTATGGACATTGGATGTCATTGATAACGGGATCACATCATTAGGAGAATGATGTGATGGACAAGACCCAATCCTAAGCATAGCATCAAAGATCGTGTAGTTCGTTTGCTAGAGCTTTTCCAATGTCAAGTATCTTTTCCTTAGACCATGAGATCGTGCAACTCCCGGATACCGTAGGAGTGCTTTGGGTGTGCCAAACGTCACAACGTAACTGGGTGACTATAAAGGTGCATTACGGGTATCTCCGAAAGTGTCTGTTGGGTTGGCACGGATCGAGACTGGGATTTGTCACTCCGTATGACGGAGAGGTATCTCTGGGCCCACTCGGTAATGCATCATCATAATGAGCTCAATGTGACTAAGGAGTTAGCCACGGGATCATGCATTACGGTACGAGTAAAGAGACTTGCCGGTAACGAGATTGAACAAGGTATTGGGATACCGACGATCGAATCTCGGGCAAGTAACATACCGATTGACAAAGGGAATTGTATACGGGATTGATTGAATCCTCGACATCATGGTTCATCCGATGAGATCATCGTGGAACATGTGGGAGCCAACATGGGTATCCAGATCCCGCTGTTGGTTATTGACCGGAGAGGCGTCTCGGTCATGTCTGCATGTCTCCCGAACCCGTAGGGTCTACACACTTAAGGTTCGGTGACGCTAGGGTTGTAGAGATATTAGTATGCGGAAACCCGAAAGTTGTTCGGAGTCCCGGATGAGATCCCGGACGTCACGAGGAGTTCCGGAATGGTCCGGAGGTGAAGAATTATATATAGGAAGTCCAGTTTCGGCCACCGGGAAAGTTTCGGGGGTTACCGGTATTGTACCGGGACCACCGGAAGGGTCCCGGGGGTCCACCGGGTGGGGCCACCTATCCCGGAGGGCCCCATGGGCTGAAGTGGGAAGGGAACCAGCCCTTAGTGGGCTGGGGCGCCCCCCCTTGGGCCTCCCCCTGCGCCTAGGGTTGGAAACCCTGGGTGTGGGGGGCGCCCCACTTGGCTTGGGGGGGAAGCCACCCCCCTTCCCCCTTGGCCGCCGCCCCGCCTTGGAGATCCCATCTCCCAGGGCCGGCGCCCCCCCAGGGGTCCTATAAATAGTGGGGGGGAGGGAGGGCAGCAGCACCACAGCCCCTGGCGCCTCCCTCTCCCCCTGCAACACCTCTCCATCTCGCAGAAGCTTGGCGAAGCCCTGCCGAGACCCCGCTACTTCCACCACCACGCCGTCGTGCTGCTGGATCTCCATCAACCTCTCCTTCCCCCTTGCTGGATCAAGAAGGAGGAGACGTCGCTGCTCCGTATGTGTGTTGAACGCGGAGGTGCCGTCCGTTCGGCACTCGGTCATCGGTGATTTGGATCACGGCGAGTACGACTCCATCAACCCCGTTCATTAGAACGCTTCCGCTCGCGATCTAGAAGGGTATGTAGATGCACTCCTTTCCCCTCGTTGCTTACTCCATATATGGATCT
Source organism: Triticum aestivum (assembly GCF_018294505.1). Lineage (NCBI taxonomy): Eukaryota > Viridiplantae > Streptophyta > Magnoliopsida > Poales > Poaceae > Triticum > Triticum aestivum. The sequence continues at coordinate 960,527 of NC_057802.1, read as the reverse complement.
TGGTGATGCGTAGAAAATTTTAAATTCTGCTACGAACCCCAACACTCTCCCTCGACCTCCCTGTGAGGAGTCATCGTCAAGTAGCCGGGGGGGAGGATTACGTGCTCGACCACTCCGACTAGGCAGGCCAACGACCTTGCGTAGGAAACCCATGCCGTCGGCCTTCCCCTTGCCCATGTTCCACGAACCTGCATTGAAAAGAGAATAAGCAATTAGTAAATTAATGAAATGAAGGAAAAGGCATGATAATAAACACATTAATAAAAATGCATAAAAGGCATATTCCTAAACTATAGAAAAAAAGACTTGACACGTACATCTGCTAGAAACCATATGAATCATCACTGTTGTAACCTCTTTCTCGGTCCGTCTCATCATCACTATCAATCATATCATCTTCGTTGTCTGACGGAGGTGGAGGCTCTTCCTCGTCGTCAGCGTCTTCGTTTAACTTTTCTAGCATAAGTATGTCATTTTCATTGACAATGGTCTCACCATCATTCCGTGCTTCGTCGTCGTTTGGATCCACATCATCATCACCCAATGGTCTAGCGTCATCGTTTCTAACCACATCATCATCATCAGGTTGCTCTTGATAGAACACTCCCTCGTATGTCATGGGGTTAATGTTGTAGTAATCGTCTTCATTCGGGTTCGGTAGCTTACCATGTGGCGACACCTTGAACACAACTTCCCAACCCTTTAGGTACTCTTTCTGGCATGGGTAAGGCAGATAATATACTTGTGTAGCTTGGGTAGCCGCAATGAAGAGATCGGCTCCGGCATAGACGGTTGATGGTTTAACTTCGACCAAACCAATGGAAGGCGTATGTTTTACCCCCTCCCGGCGGATCGAACCATCGACATTTGAACACAGGCAGACTTAGGGTCTCGCGCCCCTGGTGGAATTTAATCTCGTATGTATTTTGTACCCTTCCGTAGTAGTCTACTGAATTCTGACCGGGGGTGTACACTCCGGTATTTATAGTTTTGGGATCAGGCCGGCTGTTCTGGTGCTCCTCAGTATGGAAGCGATACCCATTCACATCATACTTTTTACATGTCATGACGGCAGGGTCAAAACCCATGGAAACCCATCTCAATTCATCATCCATAGATATGTTCGGATCTTTTCCCTACAAGTATAATTGAAATTGTTGCGTGCATTAGTGAACTAATAAATGTTGAACTAGGTATTTAATAGGGGAGGGTGGAAAATTACTTTCTCCATGAACCAAGCAACAAAATTTTTACGTCCAGGGTTTCCATGACAGAGAAGAGTAAGTGCCTCCGCCTCAGTAGGAGGATTCATTCCCGTCCATTCCTCTTGAACGAAATCACTAAAAAAAGAAAACCGGTGTTAGACCGGGACTAAGTGAACATAAAACATGATGATGTGGAAGACATAAAGGAATGGTGTAGTGGTATTACCTCATCCACACTTCCTCAACTTCCCTGATGTTGTGCAAGATATAGAACATGAGGTCCTCCCACTCTTGTCGTGGCATGTTATAAGGTTTCGAGGCACCAGCCCTCCCACCTTGCGCGTTGAATAGATGGAGCTTGGGTTGATACTTCGGCTCTTCTATATTGTATCGAGGCACCTTGTTATGCAGATGGGGAACGTGGTCTGGATAGTATGATGTCCTGAGGTCTGACACCTCCTCTAGGATAATTGCCTCAGCTATGGAAGCTTCAATCTTAGCTTTGTTTCCACATTTCTGTCGGAGATGCTTGTTCTGTCTCTCAGGGCCGTACTGCCAGCGATTCTGCACAGGCCCCCCCAACAATACCTCGTTCGCGAGGTGCAGAATGAGATGTGTCATCGGTGTAAAGAAGCCTGGCGGAAAGATCTTCTCTAGCTTGACTATCAACTCCGGTGCCTTCTTATGCAATTTTTCAATCACGTCTTTACTTACTTCTTTAGCACAGAGCGTGCGGAAGAAATGGCTTAGCTCGGCAAGCACTCACCAGACATGCTCGGGGACATAGCCTCGAACCATCACCGGCATTATCCGCTCAATCCATACATGGTAGTCATGACTCTTCAGGCCGGTCACTTTGCCCGTTGAAAGATTGACTCCCTTACTTATATTCGATGCATAACCATCGGTGAACTTCAAAATGTGTTTCATCCAGATAAGTACTTCCTTTTTTCTGGCGGTTTAAGGACAAAGTCAGCATCTGGCTTGAACCAGTTTTTTCGACCGCCTGTGGGAGGCTTCATGTTCAGACGTGGTCTATCACAAATTCTCTGTTGATCGGCTCTAGCTTTAACGTTATCCTTCGTCTTATCAGGAATATTGAGGATCGTGTGGAAAAGGGACTCTGCCACATTCTTTTCGGTGTGCATCACATCGATATTGTAAGGAAGTTTGAGGTCCTTGAAATAGGGAAGCTGTGAGAAGGGGGTAATGTGAGTCCAGTTGTGCGTCTCACCATATCCCTCGAAGCCTTTGGCTTTGGCTTTGCCTTTGCCTTTGACTTTAGGCTGGAGAGCTTTTAGCTGAGCAAGAACATCTGCCCCCGAAAATGTTGGAATCTCGGTTACTTCATGAACAACCCGGCCTTTCGTGAAGTTCTTCTTGTCTTCCCTGTCTGGATGGTCTGGAGGGAGGAACTGTCGATGCAGGTCAAAGGCTACATACTTGCCACCCTTACTCAGCCAAATCATTCGCAGAGCCTGCATGCACACTGGGCATGGCATCTTCCCACTTGTACACCATCCGCAGAATAGAGCATAGCCGGGAAAGTCATGCATGCAATAGTGCAACCAAACTTTCATCAAGAAATTTCTCTGCAGATCCCGGTCGTATGTCAACGTCGGAAAGTACCAAGAATGGTGCAAAGCATCCACCAGCGGCTGCATAAACACACCCAATTGCTTCCCCGGATAATCAGGCCCCGGAATGATGAGCGACAAGAACATGGTCTTGCGTTGCATTAGGGCACCGGGAGGAAGATTGAGCGGAATTACAAACACGGGCCAGCAGCTGTATGGATTGGACGACATACCATATGGATTCAACCCATCACCTGATATGGCTATTCTGACATTCCCAGCCTCGGCTGCTTCCTCGGGGTATTCTTCATCGAACGACTTCCATGCTTCCCCTTCCGATGGATGTACGATTTTTTTGGATTGTACCTTATACCTTCCTTGTGCCACTTCATCATTTTGGCAGACTCCTTCGTGATGAAAAGGCGCTGCAGTCTTTTTATAAAATCAAGATACCGAAGAACCTTAACGGGGATGGTTAGCTGCTTTTTCTCACCATCCTCACCGACCACCTCAATGTACCGAGACGAACCGCACTGCCTACAGTACTTGTCATCCGCATACTCGTGCCTAAACAAAAGGCAATTCTTCGGGCAAACATCTATTTTCTCATAATCCATAGAGAGTGCCTTCATGATTTTCTTTGTATCGTACATGCTTTTCGGCAGTTCATGACCCTCAGGGAGGCTGTTAGCCCATACTCCCAAGAATGCTTCGAAGCATTTCTGGCTACAGCCGTACTCAGCCTTGACTGCAATCAGTTGCGAGATGGCATCCAGCTGAGATATTTTCGCACCCGCATAAAGAGGTTTCTTCGACGAGGCCAAGACCTCCAAGAAGGCCTTTGCGGTTGCCTCCGGCTCCTCCGGTTCATTCTATGAAGGTGTCGCATTTCCCGTTTCTGCAACAATGACATCATCTAGCATGTCCCTGACCCCGTCGTCCTCATATCCATCGATGCGTTGTCGCATCACCTCCTCTCTACCACGGTTCTGCTCGGCTATGTTTATCGGCGGCATGTCAAAGTTTGGCATATATCCGTGCGTGCGAAGGTGCTCACTCATGTCCGTCTGATTTCTACGGTGACGTCTGGCACATCTCGCACAGGGGCATGGTGGGATAATTCTCATTGGACAACGGAATATCTCCTTCAAATACACATCGGTTTTCGCGACCCACTCTGATGTTAGTCGATTCCGACGGATAAAACCACTGTACATCCACTGATTATCTGCCATCCTCTGCTTTTTTGCAAGCCACGCAACATAATTAAGGATTCACTTAAATTAATCACATCAAATTTTCAGTTTCTACCGCGTTGAATCCACCTACATCTCTAATAGGTAAAGATGGGTCTAATCCCACCCGAGGATGTGTAGATTGAGTACGTTCTCCATTCTACCCCGTTCCGAGGCAAAATTTCGGCACCTCCCCACTGTTCTCCAGATACACGTCTCGGCAAATAGCCGAGAGAATGTGCTCCGGAGAACAATGGGGAGGTGCCGCCGAAATCCTGTCTCGGAACAGGGTAGAACATGGAGAACATAATCAATCTACACATCCTCGGGCTGTCCGTGGAAAACGCTAGACAATCCGAAAGAGCTGCGGTGATAAATATGCAATTGAATGCATATTTATCAATGCAACCCTTTCGGACGGGAGACCTAGGTTACGCCAGATGACTTGAGAATGAAATCTAGTGATATGAAAAAAGGGAGGAGATGGACTTGTAGCTCACCCTCGGCTGTAGAGGAAGTAGTCGAACAGCAGAGGGATGCTCAGGGGGACCAACGCGTCGGACAACGGTCACTCCGATGAAATGCGACACCACAAAGCCTGCAAAATCCACCGAAAGAACAACTTAGATCATCACATCTGAGTCAATCAAAATTTTGTCTTCAATTTTTTTTGCAATATCATCATGATGAACTAACCACTAACCATGATCCGAATTTTAACATCTGTCTATCTATCTACTTCACAAAACATCTATCTACATATCATATCGAGAGATGCAACGCCACAAACCCTTTAAATTCCACCGAGTAAAATTTTTGGAACTTCGCATCTCATGTAGCATTTCAACAACATCTCAAATTGTAGGACAGAATGCATATATTCTACATTATTCAAAACATAAAGTAAAAAAACTTAGATAATCATGATACTTCAAATTAATTTTTTACCGCATTGATTAATTTTTTTGGTCAAAACTAAAATGTACCTACCTATCCATACATTGATGTACCTAGAAATTTATCTACTTATCTATCCATTTCATTCAACTATCCAAATTTTAACATTTCTCTATCTATCTACTAAAATTGCACTAAACATACAAAATAATTGCACTACACTAATTTTGTCTATCTAGCTAACACAACGGCGGCATCAGCTACAACTCCGGCGAGTGACCGGGGGGCGGGGGAGCTCATCGAGGGGAAGCAGCACCGGAGCGGCTGGAGGACAACAGGGGCGGGGGAGGTGGCGACGTCGGAGGGGGCCGGGACGAGGCAAGGGCGGGGCCTGGCAGACGGTGGTCGGCACCGGGCGGACGGTTGTCGGCGCAGTGGCGGAGGAGGTCGGTCGGAGCCGGGCCAGGAGAAGGGGGCGTCGGGGCAGGGGCCCCCTTAGGGAGGGCTTCAGCGGAGTGGGTGGAGCAGCGGCCGAAGATCAGGCCGGGGACTCCGGCCGGGGGGGAAGACGATGGCAGCGCGGCGCGGGTGGGTGGGTGGAGACAACGGCGGTGGTGGGTGGGGGGTGGAGACGTGGCGGGTAGGGCGGAGATGACGGCGGCGCGGCGCGGGTGGGTGGAGATGGCGGGTGCGAGGAGAGAAACGAGTGGAGGAGGGCCGGGGTGTCGAGGATATGGTGGCCCTATGCCGACGGCCAGGCCGTCGGCATAGGAGTGGTCCCACCTGACAGCGAGAGGGCCATCGAGTGGATAAGGGTGCTTCTATGCCGACGGCCAGGCCGTCGGCATAGATAGGAGGCCTATGCCGTCGGCATAGATGGCAACTACTTTTTTTGAAAAAATAGTCCCACCTCGCCGAGGGAAAAGCAATTTGACCTGTTTAAATAGTTCACTAATCCATACGTTATAAGCTCCGGTATTCATTAGACTTATATGAAGAAAATGGACAATTGCTGTGAACTTTTCAGTGCTTGGGCACCGGGCGTGCCCGGGCAGCCGGCCCGGTGCCCGAGCACTAAAAGGTTCACAGCAATTGTACATTTTCAATGATGAATACCGGAGTTTTTAATCTATTCAATTATTACATTTTTAGATTCTTAGTTTACCGTCTGTATGGGACCCGGTACCCGGCACCTGGAGGGGGGAAACGGACGCGTCGGGTCTACACGGAGGGGATCTTGCTGTGGGTCTGGCCCGGATGTTGCTCCAAAGTGTTCCTATGGGCTGACCTACCACAACCGGGTGGATAGGTCCACTGCTCAAAGCCCGTCCGTGCAAAGTCAAAGGGCTAGATTCCGTGGTCAAACGCTACAGGGTTTGGCGGGACGGGGGGCCTGGGGGGTAGCAATGCCACCCGAGCGTCGCACCGGGCCCTCATACATGCGGGGTCGTGTGGTGGCATGTCCGAAGAGGCGGCACGCGTCTCCGGGGGGTGCCCCCCCTCACGAACGGCGATGACACGGTAGTAGACGTTCTGCGGTAACGATGCGGCGTGAATATTATTAAATACACGGAGAGCGATAAAATCATGAGTTTTTTACACGACGCGGGCACATGTGCTGTAGGACTGATGGTAATTTTTCATAATTGTTCGTGATGGAGTAGTATCTGAACAATTCCCTCTATGCGGATTGCTCTTCGCGTGTCTACGACTGTGGCCGGCGGCCTCCGGGGGCTAGCATGCCGCCAAATCTTGTGTAGGCGGCCTCTCACAAGTCTGGAAGTGTTGTGGCGGGTGCAAACGCCCGGCACGCGTCTCCGGGGTGTGCCCCCCCCTCACGGACGGCGCCGCCGCCGGCACCTGGAGGGGGGAAACAAACGCGTCTACACGGAGTGGATCTTGCTGTGGGTCTGGTCCGGATGTTGCTCCAAAGTGTTCCTATGGGCTGACCTAACACAACCGGGTGGATAGGTCCACTGCTCAAATCCCGTCCGTGCAAAGTCAAAGGGCTAGATCCCATGGTCAAACGCTACAGGGTTAGGCGGGACGGGGGCCCTGGGGGTAGCAATGCCACCCGAGCGTCGCACCGGGCCCCCACACATGCGGGGTGGTGTGGTGGCATGTCCGAAGAGGCGGCACGCGTCTCCGGGGTGTGCCCCCCCCCTCACGAACGGCGATGACACGGTAGTAGACGTTCTGCGGTAACGATGCGGCGTGAATATTATTAAATACTCGGAGCGCGATAAAATCATGAGTTTTTTACACGACGCGGGCACATGTGCTGTAGGACTGATGGTAATTTTTCATAATAGTTCGTGATGCAGTAGTATCTGAACAATTCCCTCTATGCGGATTGCTCTTCGCGTGTCTACGACTGTGGTCGTTGGCCTCCGGGGGCTAGCATGCCGCCAAATCTTGCGTAGGCGGCCTCTCACAAGTATGGAAGTGTTGTGGCGGGTGCAAACGCCCGGCACGCGTCTCCGGGGTGTGCCCCCCTCACGGACGGCGCCGCCGCCGGCACCTGGAGGGGGGAAACGGACGCGTCGGGTCTACACGGAGGGGATCTTGCTGTGGGTCTGGCCCGGATGTTGCTCCAAAGTGTTCCTATGGGCTTACCTAACACAACCGGGTGGATAGGTCCACTGCTCAAAGCCCGTCCGTGCAAAGTCAAAGGGCTAGATTCCGTGGTCAAACGCTACAGGGTTTGGCGGGACGGGGGGCCTGGGGGGTAGCAATGCCACCCGAGCGTCGCACCGGGCCCTCATACATGCGGGGTGGTGTGGTGGCATGTCCGAAGAGGCGGCACGCGTCTCCGGGGGGTGCCCCCCCCCTCACGAACGGCGATGACACGGTAGTAGACGTTCTGCGGTAACGATGCGGCGTGAATATTATTAAATACTCGGAGCACGATAAAATCATGAGTTTTTTACACGATGCGGGCACATGCGTTGTAGGACTGATGGTAATTTTTCATAATTGTTCGTGATGGAGTAGTATCTGAACAATTCCCTCTATGCGGATTGCTCTTCGCGTGTCTACGACTGTGGCCGGCGGCCTCCGGGGGCTAGCATGCCGCCAAATCTTGCGTAGGCGGCCTCTCACAAGTCTGGAAGTGTTGTGGCGGGTGCAAACGCCCGGCACGCGTCTCCGGGGTGTGCCCCCCCCCTCACGGACGGCGCCGCCGCCGGCACCTGGAGGGGGGAAACGGACGCGTCGGGTCTACGGAGGGGATCTTGCTGTGGGTCTGGCCCGGATGTTGCTCCAAAGTGTTCCTATGGGCTTACCTAACACAACCGGGTGGATAGGTCCACTTCTCAAAGCCCGTCCGTGCAAAGTCAAAGGGCTAGATTCCATGGTCAAACGCTACAGGGTTTGGTGGGACGGGGGGCCTGGGGGGTAGCAATGCCACCCGAGCGTCGCACCGGGACCTCATACATGTGGGGTGGTGTGGTGGCATGTCCGAAGAGGCGGCACGCGTCTCCGGGTGGTGCCCCCCCCTCACGAACGGCGATGACACGGTAGTAGACGTTCTGCGGTAACGATGCGGCGTGAATATTATTAAATACTCGGAGCGCAATATAATCATGAGTTTTTTACACGACGCGGGCACATGTGCTGTAGGACTGATGGTAATTTTTCATAATTGTTCGTGATGGAGTAGTATCTGAACAATTCCCTCTATGCGGATTGCTCTTCGCGTGTCTACGACTGTGGCCGGCGGCCTCCGGGGGCTAGCATGCCGCCAAATCTTGCGTAGGCGGCCTCTCACAAGTCTGGAAGTGTTGTGGCGGGTGCAAACGCCTGGCACGCGTCTCCGGGGTGTGCCCCCCCTCATGAACGGCGCCGCCGTCGGCACCTGGAGGGGGGGAAACGGACGCGTCGGGTCTACACGGAGGGGATCTTGCTGTGGGTCTGGCCCGGATGTTGCTCCAAAGTGTTCCTATGGGCTGACCTAACACAACCGGGTGGATAGGTCCACTGCTCAAAGCCCGTCCGTGCAAAGTCAAAGGGCTAGATCCCGTGGTCAAACGCTACAGGGTTAGGCGGGACGGGGGCCCGGGGGGGTAGCAATGCCACCGAGCGTCGCACCAGGCCCCCATACATGCGGGGTGGTGTGGTGGCATGTCCGAAGAGGCGGCACGCGTCTCCGGGGTGTGCCCCCCCTCACGAACGGCGATGACACGGTAGTAGACGTTCTGCGGTAACGATGCGGCGTGAATATTATTAAATACTCGGAGCGCGATAAAATCATGAGTTTTTTACACGACGCGGGCACATGTGCTGTAGGACTGATGGTAATTTTTCATAATTGTTCGTGATGGAGTAGTATCTGAACAATTCCCTCTACGCGGATTGCTCTTCGCGTGTCTACGACTGTGGCCGGCGGCCTCCGGGGGCTAGCATGCCGCCAAATCTTGCGTAGGCGGCCTCTCACAAGTCTGGAAGTGTTGTGGCGGGTGCAAACGCCCGGCACGCGTCTCCGGGGTGTGCCCCCCTCACGGACGGCGCCGCCGCCGGCACCTGGAGGGGGGAAACGGACGCGTCGGGTCTACACGGAGGGGATCTTGCTGTGGGTCTGGCCCGGATGTTGCTCCAAAGTGTTCCTATGGGCTGACCTACCACAACCGGGTGGATAGGTCCACTGCTCAAAGCCCGTCCGTGCAAAGTCAAAGGGCTAGATCCCGTAGTCAAACGCTACAGGGTTAGGCGGGACGGGGGCCCTGGGGGGTAGCAATGCCACCCGAGCGTCGCACCGGGCCCCCATACATGCCGGGTGGTGTGGTGGCATGTCCGAAGAGGTGGCACGCGTCTCCGGGTGTGCCGCCCCCCCCCCCTCACGAACGGGGATGACTCGGTAGTAGACGTTCTGCGGTCACGATGCGGCGTGAATATTATTAAATAATCGGAGCGCGCTAAAATCATGAGTTTTTTACACGACGCGGGCACATGTGCTGTAGGACTGATGGTAATTTTTCTTAATTGTTCGTGATGGAGTAGTATGTGAACAATTCCCTCTACGCGGATTGCTCTTCGCGTGTCTACGACTGTGGCCGGCGGCCTCGGGGGCTAGCATGCCGCCAAATCTTGCGTAGGCGGCCCCTCACAAGTCTGGAAGTGTTGTGGCGGGTGCAAACGCCCGGCACGCGTCTCCGGGGTGTGCCCCCACTCACGGACGGCGCCGCCGCCGGCACCTGGAGGGGGGAAAGGGACGCGTCGGGTCTACACGGAGGGGATCTTGCTGTGGGTCTGGCCCGGATGTTGCTGCAAAGTGTTCCTATGGGCTGACCTAACACAACCGGGTGGATAGGTCCACTTCTCAAAGCCCGTCCATGCAAAGTCAAAGGGCTAGATCCCGTGGTCAAACGCTACAGGGTTAGGCGGGACGGGGGCCCGGGGGCGGTAGCAATGCCACCCGAGCGTCGCACCAGGTCCCCATACATGTGAGGTGGTGTGGTGGCATGTCCGAAGAGGCGGCACGCGTCTCCGGGGTGTGCCCCCCCCCTCACAAACGGCGATGACACGGTAGTAGACGTTCTGCGGTCACGATGCGGCGTGAATATTATTAAATACTCGGAGCGCGCTAAAATCATGAGTTATTAAATACTCGGAGCACGCGGGCACATGTGGCATGTCCGAAGAGGCGGCACGCGTCTGGGGTTTGGCCCCCTCCAAGTGGCGGCGGCACTACCTTGCGTGCAGGGGGGCACACCGCGGAGCCCAAGACGGGCGTCTACGCATGCGTGAACACTTTCACATATGCATCGAGACCCGTGTGATGTTTCGGTGACATAGCTACACCCCGAATCCCCCCACCAACCAGAATTCCCTCCGTGTCGACAGTTTCCCCCCTCCATGACACGGCGATAGCGACGTTCGTAACGGGGGGCAATCGATATACCATCGGGGTACGTTTTTTTAGATAAGGCATAATTATCTTATGGAAAAACAAAAATTAAAATAAAGTAAAAATAACAAAATAAAGTAAAAATAAAAAATAAAGTAAAATAAATGTATGCCGACGGCAAGGCCGTCGGCATATCTATGCACACACGGAGATGCAGTCCCACGGATCGATGACGTGGCATGGCACACGGATCGATGACGTGGCAGAGCGGCCTATGCCGTAGGCATACCTTTGCCATAGGTAGTATAAAGCAAAATTAAAAATAAAACTAAATAAATATATGCTGCGCACACGAATCGATGACGTGGCAGAGGGGCATGGGCCAGGTCTATGCCGACGGCTATGCCGTAGGCATACCTCTGCCATAGATATGCTGACGGCCGCCGTTACCTCCCGTCGGCGTAGTTTCAACGCCGTCAAACGGTCAGCGCTGACCGGGTAGGTGGGCCCGGGCTATGCCGACGGCCGCGCCTATGTCAACGGTCCCCATAGGCATATTTCGAGCGGTCCCGACGGCCATGTCTATGCCGACGGCCCCGTCGGCATAGATGGATGTATGCCGATGGCTTTTCTACGCCTATGGCCTGTCCTTGGCCGTCGGCATAGGTCCATCTATGTCGACGGGGGCCGTCGGCATAGATGAGGCCGTCGGCGCAAGCAATTATTCTGATAGTGCCACGCGGCCATATTTGAATGCCGTGTGAATAAGAAACCGATGGCCCGCGTCGCTTGCTGCATGTAGTTAGGCCCATGCATGCACGATTGGCTGGTTCATTTTTTTTTTAATGGGAAGGGAATACGGGCGCGTGACTGCGTGAGTTTCCCTGCATGCATGAATAGCTCGTTGATGAGGAAGCGAAAGATCCGGAAATTAATAAATATAGTGGATGCAAAAGAGAAAGAAAAGAAAAGGTAAGAAGAGATCTCCAACTACAAATTGTGCAAAATCATTTCATTGGTGCGAAGGCGTGCCCATGATTTGGTTGGACCTTGTAGAATGATAAGATGGGATTTGTACATCTTGTATCTTGTATAGCAAGTTACCGTAAAATGTTTGTTTCGAATTTTGTTTTCCAGAAGAAAAAAAGTACTCCCTCCTTCCCATAAAATACGATCTTATTAAAACATGCCTGATGCGACCGCCAAGAGGAATAAAATCATTACTGATGATGAAACTAAGAGCAAGAGATAAGTAAACATTGCATTATACGACTAGAAAACAAACTCTACTCTAAGCCAGCAGCACTGTATTTTTCTTTTTCCGAACACAAGTCCATTCATTCAAGGCTCGGATAAATTGCAGGTGAAGGCTACAACAATCAGTAGCCTCCTTAATTATACAGATGCTTGATTTTTATTAAGACTGGCACACGAACTAAACTTAACTCATCCCTAATAAAAATGGAGCTAAACTCTCCTAAGATTCCACCCGGACGTCGCGACACCGAGACGAGCTAGTTGGTGCCCTTGCTGATGAGGTCCAGGGCGGTGGCTGTGGTGGGCAGCGCCGGGATGGCTCCCTTCTTGGTGGTGCAGATGGCCCCGCAAGCGTTTGAGAACTGCAGCACCTCCCTCAGCTTGGCCTCATTCTGACCAATCAAAAGGAAACATCACCATTAGCAACATACTCACTCGTACTAGAATTCAATCAGCTGATAATTAATTCTTTTTATATTGGGGATTAATTAGTTTCTTACGTAGAAGATGGAGTCGTCCTTGGCGACGCTGAGGAGGAGGGATCCAACAAAGGCATCACCGGCACCGGTGGTGTCGACCGTGTTAACAGAGTAGCCTGGCAGGGAGCCCTTGAAGTCCTTGGTGAAGTACCTGCACCCCTTCTCGCCGTCGGTGACGACGAGCAGCTTGAGGCCCTCGAACCAGAGGGAGAGGACATTCTTCTCGTCGTGGGCGTCGCCCTGGGTGAGGAACGCCACCTCCTCGTCGCTCACCTTGATGAAGTCAGCCTCCTTCCAAATGCTCATGATGCCGTCGCGAGCGGCCTGGGCGGAGGGCCAGAGCGGGAGGCGCACATTGGGGTCGTAGGAGCAGAGGATGCCGGCGGACTTGGCGGCACGCATGGCGGCGACGTGGGCGGAGCGGCAAGGCTCGGTGATGAGCGAGATGGAGCCATAGTGGAAGATGCGGGCGCGGCGGATGAGGTCGAGGTTGAGCTCCGCCTCCGTGAGGAGCATGTCGGCGGACGGGTTGCGGTAGAACATGAACTCACGTTCGCCGTTGGACTTGAGGGTGACGAAGGCCAGGGCGGTGCGCGCGTGCTCGTCGAAGAGGCAGCCCTCCGTGTTCACGCCGTTCTGCTTGAGGATGTCCACCAGCATGTGGCCGAACTCGTCGTCGCCAAACTGAAAAAAAAACATCATCATATGATTACAATTTCATGTGTTACTCCCTCTGTATATTTCTTTACGGAGGGAGTAGTTCTCATCTAGACGAGAAATAACTATTGTATGTCTCATTAACTCCTATTATTGATTGCACTGCTCATATGAATATAAACAATTGTTAATAAAAACAATGCATTAGCCTTTGAAAAAATAACATAAAAAGGTTGCCTCTTGTGTTAGAGTGGATTACTGTTAGATTTGGACTGATCGATGACCTGAGATGCAGGTAATAATTGTCTAAGAGACTACGAGATTATATTCAAAGACCAAAAAGAAAGTTGCAGAGGCTTATTGCTCTTGACATCCAATGATATAACTGAGTGATGAAACCGATCAGCGATATGACGCTACTAATAAGGTACTCCAAAATCAGATCAGCGATATTCAAAAACAAGTCAACAGCCTTCGGCATGATCAGATCAGAGCCTACCAAACACCGGATCTAACACGGGCGCCCAAGGGAGAATCATTATGTTATCAGGGATGGCGATTGATCTTGATCCATGAGCGTGTACCTTGCCGACGAAGGCGGAGGAGCCGCCAAGCTTGGAGACGGCGCATGCGACGTTGACGGGTGCGCCTCCGGGCGCCTTGACGAAGCCTCCGGACTCGGCGAGCGAGACGCCGGCCACGTTCGGCACGAAGTCGATTAGCATCTCACCGAAGGAGACGACGAGACCGGGCGCCGCCGCGGCAGCCACGGGAGCAACACCATCACCGAGAGGCGCCATTGAACCTGCCTAACAAACGTGAACGCAAACGCAAGGGAAAGAATCGATCGAGCCTGGGAAGATAGGTGCTGTTGGGTGGACTGAGATTTGGGAGTTGTGAGTCGAGAGGGACGGGCCTTATAAAGGGTTGCGGTTCGGGTCTTGACTTGGCCGAAGGGTCGTAGTTTTCTTATACTAATCCGGTTACAATCCGCTAGTCAGTTCGGGTTTGGATAACTCCTCTTTTTTTTGGGGGAACAAGGGATTGGATAATCATGGCAACCAAGAGTAATTCTTCTGTTCACCAAGGATTTTCCTTAAGTACATAATAAGCATCTCCAATGGTCATCCTCAAATTTACTCCCGCATCCGTCCGTGAATGAAGGGACCAGTCCGCGGACATGGATGCGGGAGGCCGTAACCAATACTGACCGCCTACATTTCAACAACAATTCGAATCAAACGGATGAAATTCGTTCAAACACGACGGAATTCATTCAAGTTCGGTTATAATTTACATAAAAATATCGATATTTCGACCATTTAACAAAAAACAAACTACGAAAAAAATCTAAACCCTATACCGGACAACCACCTCGTACACGTGGCCGCTCTGCCCTGCCGCACCACCGTCGTCGTCTGTGCCGTCGTCGTGGTCCCTTCAGCGGTGGTATGACGCCGAAGGGCCGCGTCAGTCTTGTTCGATGGTTGCATGCCGCTCGCGAAGGAGCCGCTCCGCCTCCTGCTGCGCCGTGCGGAGGGCCGCCGCGGCCACTGCCGACGTAGCCTTCGAAGCCCTGGTGGCGGGCTTGCCACGGCCGGCGTTGGTGGAGTGGTATATATAAATCATTTTTTTAGGTTTTAATTTTATTTTTTAAATCTGATTTATCTAAACTTCAACATACATAAATTATATATCGTTTTTTGATGCTTCAATGGCATTGCTACCCCCCCCCCCCAAGTCCGGCCCGACGCAGTCGTTTCCCCCCTCCAAGTGTTGGCGGCATCGTCGTCCATGAGGGGGGACCAAAATCCGGAGCCGCGTGCTGCCTCTTCAGACCTACCACCACACTTTAAGGCATGTATGAGGACCCGATGCGACGTTCCGGTGGCATTGCTACCCCCCCCCCCCAACGCCCCCAAGGCCCCGTCCCGCTTAACCCTAGAGTAGTTGACCAGGAGATCTAAACCTTTGACTTTCACCGGACGGGCTTTGACCACTGGACCTTTTCACCTGATTGTGATAGGTCAGCCCATAGGAACACGTCGGAAAAAGGTCCGGGCCAAACCCACTTCAAGATTCCCTCCGTGGTGACCCGACGTGGCCGTTTCCCCCTTCCAAATGCCGGTGGCGGCGCCGTCTATGAAGGGGGCACACTCTGTAGCCACGTGCCGGGTGTTTGCACCCGCCACCACACTTCCAGACGTGTAAGATGTCCCAGCGCAAGATTTGGTGGCATAGCTAGCCCCCGAAAGCCAACGGCCGGCCTAACCCTGGACCAGTTGACCATGAGATCTATGCCTTTGACTTTAGCCAGACGGGCTTTGACCAATGGTCTTTTTCACCTGGCTATGCTAGGCCGGCCCATGGGAACACTTCATAACAATGTTTGGGCCCAACCCACAGCAAGATTCCCTTTGTATCGGCCCGACGCAGCCGTTCCCCCCTCCAAGTGCCGGCGGGAGCGCCGTCCATGAGGGGGGACCACACCCAGGAGCCACGTGCTCCCTCTTAAGACATGCCACCACACCTTAAGGCATGTATGAGGACCCGGTGCGGCGCTCCGGTGGCATTGCTAGCCCCCCAAGGCTCCATCCCGCCTAACCCTGGAGTAGTTGATCAGGAGATCTAACCATTTGACTTTCACCGGACAGGCTTTGACCAATGGACCTTTTCACCTGGTTGTGACAGGCCAGACCATAGGAACACGTCGGAATAAGGTCTCAGCCAAACCCACCGCAAGATTCCCTCTGTGTCGACACGACGTGGCCGTTTCCCCCTTCCAAGTGCCCGCGGCAGCACCGTCTATGAAGGGGGGCACACTCCAGAGCCACGTGTCGGGTCTTTGCACCCGCCACCACACTTCCAGACGTATAAGATGTCCCAGCACAAGATTTGGCGGCATAGCTAGCCCCCGAAAGCCATCGGCCGGCCTAACCCTGGACAAGTTAACCAGGAGATCTACGCCTTTGACTTTTGCAAGACGGGCTTTGACCAATGGACTTTTTCACCTGGTTGTGTTAGGCCGGCCCATGGGAACACTCCAGGACAATGTGTGGGCCCAACCTACAGCAAGATTCCCTCCTTGTCGACCTAACGCAGTCGTTTCCCTCCTCCAAGTGCCGGTGGCAGCGCCGTCCATGAGCGGGACCACACCCCGGAGCCGCGTGCTGCCTCTTCAGACGTGCCACCACCACAACCAGACCGAGTCAAGCTCGCATGCCGCCACATCCATGGCCAGCATCGTCGATCCGTCTGCAGCATAGCAGCAACACGGGCGCCTACACGGATCAACGCCACAATGGAGCCATAGGAAGAAGAGCA
Organism: Triticum aestivum; assembly: GCF_018294505.1. Lineage (NCBI taxonomy): Eukaryota > Viridiplantae > Streptophyta > Magnoliopsida > Poales > Poaceae > Triticum > Triticum aestivum. The sequence continues at coordinate 944,051 of NC_057802.1, read as the reverse complement.
CTAATGTGACGGAAACCAACGCGGACTAGGTCGGCTCCCGGACCCTGCACTCCGACGGACGCCACCCACCACCACCGACCAGATTCAACCCTGAGGCCCCAGGACATCCGCGCCACCCCCACACCAGCCCCCCAAAGGTCCAGCATCCAAAGAGCACGCCACCGCCGGAACCACCAGATCCGCGCCACCGGCCGACCCCTACCTCCAAATCCGGCTGGAACCACGCCACCTCCCGGGTCAGGAGCTCCGCAACCGTTGTGCCATACTCGGGAAGCAGAGCACCGGCGCGCAACCACTAGCCGGACGCGCCGCCGCATCACGCCCCCGCCGCCGCGCTACTGCGCCCCGCGGGCGCCCAGCGATGCCACCCGAGATCGCCGCCCCGCGCCAACCTTCCACGGGCAAAGGAGGAGGAAGGGCCCCGCCGCCGCACTATCCGGGCTTTGCCCGTCAGTGCTAGCCGACGGCAGCGGGGAGGAGGAAAAGGAGGCGGGGCCGAGGGCCTGGTGGCTAGGGTTTCCCCACCGGCACATCGCGGGAGGGGGGAGGGGGGAGACGGGTAGTTGTCTGCCAGAAGTCTTCGATTTCTGGCAGTAGCTACCGACGGCCACCGCCGAGCAAGTCCCGGCATGGTCCACAACCAGACCGAGTCAAGCTCGCACGCCGCCACATCCATGGCCAGCACCATCGATCCGTCTGCAGCATAGCAGCAACACGGGCGCCTACTCGGATCGATGCCACAATGGAGCCGCAGGAAAAAGAGCACTAATGCAAGGGAAACCAATGCGGACTAGGTCGGCTCCCGGACCCTGCACTCCGACGGACGCCATCTACCGCCACCGACCAGATTCAGCCCCGAGGCTCCAGGACATCTGCGCCAACCCCCACACTAGCCCCACCCCCCAAGGGCCAGCATCCAGAGAGCACGCCACAGCTGGAACCACCAGATCCGCGCCACCGGCCGACCCCCACCTCTAGATCCGGCTGGATCCGGTCGGTAGGCCGACCGCGCGCCACCTCCCGGGTCAGGAGCTCCGCAGCCGCCGTGCCATGCTTGGGAAAGCAGAGCACCGGCGCGCAGCCACTAGCCAGACGCGCCGCCGCATCACGCCCCCGCCGCCGCGACGCTGGGCCCTGCGGCTGCCTAGCGATGCCACCCAAGATCGCCGCCCCGCGCTATCCTTCCACGGGCAGAGGAGGAGGAAGGGCCCCGCTGCCGCCGCACCATCCTGGCTTTGCCCGTCAGCGCCTGCCGACGACGGCGGGGAGGAGGAGAGGGAGGCGGGGCCGAGGGCCTGGCGGCTAGGGTTTCTCCACCGGCGCGTCGCGGGAGGAGGGAAGGGGGAGAGGGGTCGATGTTTGCAAGAAGTCTCCGACTTCTGGCAGTAGCTGCCGACGGCCACCATCTAGCAAGTCCCGGCATGGTCCACAACCAGACCGAGTCAAGCTCGCACGCCGCCATATCCATGGCCAGCACCGTCGATCCGTCCGCAACATAGCAGCAACACGGGCGCCTACACGGATCGATGCCACAATGGAGCCACGGGAAGAAGAGCATTAATGCGAGGGAAACCAACGCGGACTAGGTCGGCTCCCGGACCCTGCACTCCGACGGACGCCATCCATCTCCACCGACTAGATTCAGCCCCGAGGCCCCAGGACATCCGCGCCACCCCCACACCAGCCCAACCCCCCAAGGGCCAACATCCAGAGAGCACGCCACAGCCGGAACCACCAGATCCGCGCAACCGGCCGACCCCCACCTCCTGATCCGGCTGGATCCGATCGGTAGGCCGACCGCGCACCACCTCCCGGGTCAGGAGCTCCGCAGCCGTCATGCCACGCTCGGGAAGCAGAGCACCGGCGCGCAGCCACCAGCCGCCGCATCACGCCCCCGCCGTCGGGCCCCGCGGACGCCCAGCGCTGCCACCCGAGATCGCCGCCCCGCGCCGGCCTTCCACGGGCAGAGGAGGAGGAAGGGCCCCGCCGCCACCGCGCCATCCGGGCTTTGCCCGTCAGCGCCTGCCGGCGGCGGCGGGGAGGAGGAGAGGGAGGCAGGGCATGTTCTCACCATGCAAATTCTATAGGCTAAGAATGTGTATAGAACATTGTCGAAGATGCAAGGATGACACTGACCTGCTGTAATCTTAATAAGAGGAGTCTGCTCTGCCAATTGCAAATTATGTATTACGATGATATGAAATGATATGCACCTATCTTGTCAGAGGAAGTAAGTACGAAATAGTTTAAAAGTTCGTTCGATTATTCAGTACTCCATACAGAAGTCACTAGTTCTCCTCAATGAATTGAATTACTGAATCTGAGATTTTGGTAAGATCATTGGTAGCATGCTAAACTCCGGACAAGAAAATGGACATTTAATCCCTCTTCTATTCTGCAGAAACATCGTCATTTAGCTTCCATTTAAGCTTGTCCATTTTTTGCCCTGACTAGCAGGAGGACAGAGCAGTAGCTGTAACATTCTGAACCATGTCAATCTTCCACTAAAAAAAAGGAAGCATCTCCACATTTGAATTTTCCATTCCATATGAAATCCCTGCAGACTTCATGTTTTTAAATGGGGATGGCTGTGTGCCTGTGTGTTTTATATAATCTCTACTTGAGGCCCATCACTGCCAGTTTTCTCTATACATTACCTTTGAGGAGATTTTATTTACACACAGAATATGATTTTTTTTTCTATTTACGGAGCGTTTGTGAATTATTTGTAATATTCTGTAAAGATGTCACGATCTGAACCCACCCAAAAATTATGCATTATCTGAAAATAGCACCGCCATCTGCGCAGTTTGCAATTGGCGAGTTGTATTTTCCATGACATGAACTTGCAGTTACTTCCACGGTTCGCAGGAGTTGAGATAGATGCTACGCTTGGCATCAGTTACATAGGTGATGCAACGACGGCGGTGAAAGTCTGAGTAGTGTTGCAGGGCTTCAAGACTGAGATCTGGTCGTCAAAGCACCGGACTAAATTTCCAGCGGTGAAAATGAGGCGTGTTGCAGCAATATGCCAATCTTGCCACACCAAGAACCAATTTCCCACAAAAACAAATATCTAGACCATCTCCAGAAAATCATAGCAATAGAGAACATGATAATCGTAGACGAGAAAGGAGACATGTAAACAGCATCAAAGTAGATATATCTATAGAATCCAAATAGACGTAAGAAATGTTATCATTACTACATAACTCCTCCACGGTGTACGATATGGTAAAAGAATCCCCTGTATCTTATGTTTCTTCAGTATCAATGTCCCATGTTTATGGGTCGACGAACCCAGGCCTGACTCATGTATGCCTTCCCTTTCCACTCGGTATGTAGTTATCCTCCTAAAATGACATGCTGTTAAACAGCCTCATCTCGTAATCTTCAGTCAAAATTGGGCTGTCAACAGGCTATCTTCTACGCTGCTTCGATCCTCTTCTCGCCTCCGCTATGTGCCTCTCCATGTTGGCCTTTTCCCAGAGGCGTTTCATGACGAGATCCTCTTTCGTAAACTCATCTGAAACACACAAATATATGATCATCTGTAAGCACTAATGGATTCAACTCTAAGTTAACGGTGCACTTGCTCAGTGACACAGCAAATAACTTGTGACAACGAAAATAACATTGGTAGCTGCGCATTACTGTATGGTTCAACCAGCAACTCCTCAGTTCAACCAGTGGGACATTGGCAGTACTTTACTGATACAACTACAACTACACTGCCAGAATACAATGAATGGATGGATAGTCCTTCAAGCATCTGCGTTCGTGTTGAACATCGAACTGGACATGCTACCACAACTCTTATACATGTCTGACAGGCACATTACATGTACCTACTCATGCCAGACTCCATGTTCATACAAGTGTCACCTTGTCCTGTAGTGCCATTGGGTGTCCTGGTTGTAACCAGCCTACTCATGGTTCTAAATAACATTGTCTTTCTATCAATGCATCGAGGTTCAAAGTTTTTTTGTGTTTTCTCTAGAAAAAAAATAGGTGCACTTCTTTTGACAATTCAATTTTTTTTACCACTTGGTGTACATCTTACTTGGATTAGTTACTCTCATAACTTAAAACAAATATCTAGTACAATATTTTATAGCTCATATCTGAAAATTGGACGGAATCTGGTACAAAATCACAAAGATGATTGGAAAGGAAAAGGCACAATATTTCACAATCCCAAGAGAAAGCTGACCAAGAAGTAAATACGGTATGACAAAATACTATGGTCAAAACACATCAACAAATGAGAGTGGTAATTACCAATATTTTGCCATGTGTTAGCAGGCATCCTAAGGGATGTCCGAGTCAAATAGCAAGCATCCTCCCATGCATACGGTGATTTCTTTACCCGGTATCTCCAAAACCAACAAATTTGCCAAATAAGCAGCTGCCAAGAAAAAAAAACAGTATACAATTAACTTCCACATGCGTCCAGTAAACTTTCAAACCTCATGCAGCTATTTACAAGGAGTTGAAACCTTAGGTGCACCATTTAGAATTTACTCTGTTCAAGACAGTCTACCAGAGATGAACTACCTTGCCAATTAAGTAAGGCAGAAGTATCAGTTGGACACCACAAAGATTCCACACAGAAGGTTTCTGAACTCCCTGAATTTGCAAGTCGACTTCATTTCTAAGCTCATCTTCAACCTTTCTGCATGAGCAACAACACTAGTATGGTCAGTCACAGTAAGCCAACACAAGTGACATGCGGCAAAATGGTTAATAAGGAAATTGTATCATTAATAGTATTAAAAAAAGGAAAGCCTACTTGTAACAGAATGTGTCTTTCTAAACAATTTAGTTTCTGAAAGGATAAACAACCTAAACAGGCAACAGAGTCTATCAAGGTTGCTCAAATATTTCCAACCGCATGTACACAATACACTGGTGCCCAAACTTTAAGATCTCATTTGAATGTAAACTACAGATGGAACTGGGCAGTGCAAACCAAAGCAGCCTTCAAATTCTCAGATAGAAAATTTCAGCCCAAAATTCAAACTTATTAGATGTCATTCTTACTTATCCATCGGCTTGTTGCCCTTTTTTTTGCTTGAAATTCCTCCTGTTCGCTCAAACTCCAATGCTTTTAACCTATTTCTGTAGGCAGGAGTTTGCTTCACACTTTCGATGGCCTGCAGCAACAAATGCAGCACACTTTCAATGTGTGTTGTTGTTAACAAAAACATAAGATATATTGTTATGCTAAAATGTGTAGTCATATTTCTATCACATAAATGCAGAAAATAATACATAATCTTATGTTTATGCTGACATTCAATGACATAGCAAAATGTTTATGTTGATCATTTGGTTCATAAACAGCCAGTCAGAACAGCAGACTAAAATCCCACAACCTTGCTTTTGCCTTTCTGTTCCATATACATACCTGACTGTACGATGTCAACTGGTTTATGTATTGGAATGCTGACACAATTAAAAGAAGGCCAATCAACACAGAACGAGTATCCTATCAAGAACAAGAGGAGAGTTAGCTGCAGTAGTATATGAATGATGCAGAGCATTGCTATTAAGCATATCATTGATAGAGAAAACTAACCGTTTTATATCCGTAGTAGGCCCTATAGTATTGAGCAGTGTTGTAGAAGAACTGAAATGAGGTCAACAAGTAGCACCCGCAGATGGAATCAGTATTTAACAGTGCTCAGTTGAAAGGAAGAGCCGACCAGGCGGCCAAAAGAATGTCATTAACTTATCATACTATCTAATACGGAAAACTTGTCTGGTTCTATCAAACGAGCTACTATGAATAGCCATGGTGTGGGTATCTGACGGAAGATATTTGTATAAATGCATTATTTTCAATGTTAGCCTATTTTAGCATCATGCTCACATGTACAACTTTTGTTTCATGTGTGTTGTCTTTTTCCCATCTAAACTCTGCATAACCAAACAAATGGACTTTCTCACAGTAAACAAGAAGGCAGAAGGTAAATTTTGCAGCCACGCAACGCACCAATAAGAATGTAAGAATATATGCTTCATGCTGTGGAATGCCTACTGATTAGTATCTATCTGTCATGTGATACAGTCTACTCTTCACAAGTTCACAGATATTTCTCATGTGGAAGTACCAACATTCATTCGTTTTGCACATTCCAAGACGGAATGTGGAATGTCAACCATGTATTTAGTTTTCATCTATAATATTAGTTCTTGCCTTCTTGGATTTCAGGAGATCCCCTATTTGATGAATCGAAAGTAAAAATTCATGGGATTTAAGGTCAGAAATAACTTCCGAGTCCCATTTAGGGGAATAACAAAATCTGTGCTGGTCCACAAATCAAATTGAAAAGTATTCACTAGATACTTTCTCTTCTAATAATTTTTTCCTTAGCATCATGTGTGTACAGATAGACTATACATACCAAATGACTAATGGCCATGAAGCCAAATCTAACAAAAAGTAACCAGATAAAAATAAGGTAGATAAACAGGAAACAATTTGGCATGCTGAAGCCACACAAGGGAATGAAGGTTTACCTCCTCTGGATGTGCAACAGCATAGTCATATTTCTCCCTAGTTTCTTCATCTTTTAGTATCTGACAAATAAAAATGTAGACACGCTCAAGAACCAAACAGAAACTGGAAGTGCCATATTATTAGGAAAATAGCTGTCCTGTTGAACAGGTCAGATGAAAACAGCAGTCACCACAACATCAATGTGCTCCATGAAATGAAACTCTTCCTATGTTTCATAGCCTAAATGATGAAATAGCTCAACTTTGTCATGCACGACAAACAATAATTCAGTTCACTGCACACTACAAATTCCATGTGGGAACTGCAAACTTTAGAGTGGAACTACCTATCAGAGGGCATGATTAAATAAGAAAAATGCCGTGGCAAAAATTGCAGCGGGCTCCAAGCCTCCAACTACATGCTTGACAGCCTAAACTAGTGTACACAACCTCGCCGTCGCATGCCAGGCAGCCATTAGAGCAGCTGGTTTCACAGCAGCAACTGTGTCAATTGTTCTTCCATAAGAGATGGTGGCAAGGGGGGAAAAAGCGGTAGGCATTAATAGTGTGTCCTGCCACTGCCTAGTGACTATCTCGCCTAAGCGCACGCCAAGCACGACTAAGCACTAGGCGTTATGTTGTCGGCTAGCGCCTTGGCACGCTGAAGTGCACGCATAGCGCTGTGTTCCATTTTCACTCTGGTAGCCGCTGCACTGAATTGTGAAACAATAATGAGTAAATTCTGCAAATATACCGGCGGCCGCACGAAAAGGCCGTGCGCAATTCGCAGCAACTGAATACATGGAATCTGACCAACAGATCTTGGGTACATAATAAGCAGTTGAGCCATTAGAAGCAGGAGATGCAGAGCTGTAAATAAGGGAACAAAAGGAGGTCCAGGGCAGATAGACACCTCGTAGGCATTGGCGACCTTGACGAAGAGCGCGCGCGACTCCGGGTCGGGGTTCTTGTCCGGGTGGCTGCACAGCACAACAAATCCCCAAGAAATGGGTCAGGGATCTGGCCCGGGCGCAAGAACGGAGGCGGGCAGGAAGGGGAGGGGAGAAAAAGCTCACTGTTTGAGGGAGAGCTTGTAGTAGGCCTTCTTGATCTCCGACGCGTTGGCGTCCTGCTTCACCCTGCGCACGCGAGCACCCGTGAGACGGCGGCCGGGCGGAGGAAGAAGCGAGAAGGGGGTGGGGAGGGGACGGGGGGTTACCCGAGGAGGTCGTAGCAGTCGTCCTCGTCGCAGTAGATGGCGTCGGCGGCCGGGACGAGGAGGGCGACGGCGAGGAGGAGGATGAGGACGGGGAGGGGGGCGGCGGCGGCCATGGACGGCGGCGGATCTGCGTCGCCGTCAGAGGGGAGAGCCGAGATCTATCGGCTCGGTCAGACCTGTCCTCGGGAAGAAAGAAAGAAAGATGGAGAAGCTCATGGAAAAAACATTCCTCTTCCACTTTTTCTATTTTCTGCTTTAGCTAGTTTTATTTATATGTTTTTTCGAAACAAATTTGTTTTGAAACACATATTTGCCGCACTACGAAATTTTAGGCACTGGTAAAAATTTGGCTCCATTACAAAAATGTTTGGATTTGGCGGTTTTTTTAGTCAGTGCCCGTGTCGGCTCCATAGGGTCCAGGTTCTTGCAAATGGGAATCATAATCCGAACTGAGTGTAGCTCGGACGGTTAGATTCCTTGAAGTTCACGTCCTAGACTTGATATTGGCGCTCGTATTTACCTGGGTTTATTTCAGGCTTTTGGCGGGAGGAGACATCCCGTCGATTACGAGGCGCCTGTGGTGACTTCGTAAATGTCAGGACGCCGAGTATCCTGCAAGTGCTCATAGAGATAGGGTGTGCGTGTGTTCATAAAGGAGAGTATACATATGTGTATGTGAGCTTCTACAACTGCACTGTGTTAAAAAAAGATTTTTTTTTTCTTAAAAAATGGGGAAATCGTAGCATTGATGAAATCCTGATGCTTGAATGTGGGGCAAAGTGCCACAATACAAGTCAAACATACCTCACACTACCATAGTGCCGCAAAAACATGGTGTTTGGAGTGGGATCTACTCGATTGTTTCTTTTTTCTTAATATCTTTTGTGTGTGCCTCCATGGACTTCAATCCGGAACTTTGCTTGGCATCCGACTATTTACAAATCCGGAATGCCCGCATTTGTATTTTAATTATACAGTTCACATACGATTTCTTGCATAACAGAAAAAGGCCTCGGGCCATTATAGAGAATATGCATCCATTTGTTTTCTTATTTATGCTAGTATTGATTAAGAGCGCAATTTCCTATACATATATTCCACTGGAAAACTTATGCAACATCTGCATAGAAATCTTGAATCGTCATTCGGGCCGCAACAGGAATCCTCACCGTTTTCTGGTCCTTCCGCCAAGTAATGCTGCCAAAGGTGTAGTCCCCTTGCAGCCTCCACATAGGCGCCAACTTCACCTTAAATGAATGGACTCTGTCCGTGGTGTTGAACACGAGCACCGTCGGCTCGACCTCCATCATGACTCCAGCTGGGCTCTGGACTTCTGCGTGGTACACAGAGTCGGCCTCGCCGACATTCGTCACCGTCCTCCACACAGTGACCGGGCGCCTCAACTCAGACACCGCGATGGAGGGTAGGTTTAGGTGGTACGCCGGTAGCATTGTCGCGTCACAACTCACATTCGTCCTCCTGACAATGGTGCACCCGAAGAATTTGTTGTAGTCACGGGGATCGATGTCGTAAACCAAGCCGGGATCGGCTGCACCAGTGGGGTTAATGTTGCCACTTCCATAGTCAAATGGGTCAGCGGTCTTCCGGGGCAACCCTTCTGCCAGTATCGGCATGCCTCGCTTGTCCGTTACACGGGCTTCATCACCATGCAAGAAAAATGATGAACTAGGACTGTTCTAACTCTGCACAATTATGGTTGGTATCTGGTGCGCTTTTTACCTGTGGTGATGATGGCAGATTTTATCGCGGCAGGAGACCAGTCTTGGTGCAAAGCTTTCAGTAGCGCGACGATTCCTGCTACATGTGGGGCCGCCATCGATGTCCCGGAATACATTACATAGGAATCTCCCACCGCCGCCAAGATGTTGGCTCCGGGCGCGGCTATGTCAGGCTTGATAATGTCGGCGTAATCACGCGATGGACCTCTCGAAGAAAACGATGCCACTTTAGCCTCCGGTATCTCTTTCCCGGTAACGGTGTGTGCTGGTTCGATCTTTGCCACTGGAGAGCTGCTTACAAGACAAGAAAGGTTCTCTCCATTAATCACAAGGGTTTGTTTGATGGAACTCACTGCATAAAACTGTGTACCTGGCAGCGCCTACGTATTTGATGATCTTCTCCCCAGTGTCAAGGTCCACGAGAACGCAGGCAATGCCTTGGCAAGCAACTGATGCTGTCACGGTTAAAAGATCCGTCGTATATTGGGCGAAAATGAGACCAGATCCCCCGCCATTCCGGACGTATTGTGACGCATACTCAAAAGTACTCACTGGTGTGCGTGCATCATCTGGCAACGGTAAGCAGAAAAGGATTATCCCTCTCACGTCTGTGCCATTGAGTGTATCCGCGGTACACCTAAAAATGCAAAGTGAAGTTGGGTTTAGAATTGCCAGGCTGATTCAAAGAACCAACATATAGCTTAATTTACTTACCCTTGACCAACTAAAAGACCTGCAAAACTGCTCCCGGACGAGTTTTTTGCTTGGTAATATAGAGATTGTCCCTGCGAAACATGGCGCCTAGAGTTAGTTTGCAGAAGATTGTGTACACTCTCTTGTGGTGGTATGCTTATTTTTCCCCATTAATTTTGTAGGTATGTACCACTATTTGTTGCTTGTTTCCCAGCGTGATCACCGTGGGAAATGACCGATCAACCTTGCTTGCCGCCACGGTGATGACCCACGGCGAAATATTCCCCACTGTTTGTGGCCTAGGTCCATCGTTGCCGGCCGCGTACACCACGGTGATCCCCTTTTGAACCGCGTGTAGGGCACCGAAGGCAACCTGCCCCCGGCCACCGATGGAGAGCGACAACACGTCCACTCCATCGTGGATCGCATCGTCAATGGCGGCTAGCACACTCGCCGTACTAAAAGAGCCAGAACCCCAGCCTGACTTGTACACCGCAATGCGAGCACGCGGCGCACCTCCTCTTGCAACCCCCTCGGCAAGGCCATTGAAGCTAGCCGCCTCCACAATCGAGCCTGCTGCAGTGGACGCACAGTGTGTACCATGGCCGTTGCGGTCGCGAGGCGAGAGCGTGTCTGCCTTGAGGTGTTTGTCGAGCACACCGGCGGTGTAGAAGCGAGCGCCGATGATCTTGCGGGTGCAGTTGTTGCTGCCCCAGTCTGGCCCTAGTTGGCACTTCCCTTTCCACCTTGACGGTATTGGCCCATACCCTTCATCGCTGAAGCTTCTCGACTCCGGCCATATCCCTGATTAGCGAGTTTGTATAAGAAATGATGCCAAATTAAAATTGGGGTGACCATCTCTATCGACTTGAAAAATCAATTGTTGATGATAGCCATCACGATCAAGACTACTTATCTCTTTCCCCTAAAGAAAGAGACTTCTTATCTCTTTTGCAATTGGTCCTCTAAAAAAATTGCAACATTTAATTAGAATACTAACCGGTGTCAACCACCCCGATGATTACATCCTCTCCATAGTTGCTTCCCTTGAGTAGCCCACTGCTAGTACCGGTCATCTGGTAGTTGAGTCCAAGAAAGTCCCAACTTCGCGTGGTGGCCGTCGTGTGAATTTTGTTCTTTTCGACGCTGATGACCTCCGGAACCTCTGCACACATGCCTCACATATACTATGATGCAAGTGAAACAGCGAGATTTATAATTAGGTTAGATGGTTACGACGCTGCCGACCTGCAAGTTGTTTTGCTTGCTCCGGTGTGAGCATGGCGGCGAAGCCTGAGAAGCCGTGCTTGTAGTTGTATGCAACCGAAGCTATAGATTCTTCCTTGCTTCCAAGAAGAGTGGTGAGCATATCATGGTGCGAAGCGACGACATGGTCGGGGTGGTCATGCTTTACTTCGCCCAGGTAAACTATGTAGAGCTAAATAAAACAGATTCATGCATACATGCACATGGAGAGAGAGGGTTAGCTTGTATGGAACTAGCGCCACTGTTAATTAATTAACTAAACGGAAATTACCTCGTATGAAGAGGGTTCTCTCTTTGCCGTGCTGGTCTTCGTTGGTTGGTCCCAGCAATTAGGATGAAAATCCTTGTCTAGGCTATCTCGGGCCGAACATGATGGCGCTATGAGGGTGTTCATCCCTTCTTCAAGGTGTTGCTGTGGAACAAGTTGATTTAGTGGTGGGTCTTAAATTTCATATCTTATAATGGTTTGTTCGTGATTGTCTTCATTATGCACTCTACTAAATAATCAAAAAAAAATATTTGTATGCATCAAAATGATGCAGAGGCAGGGGGTTCAACCTCCTTTACAAAAGAAGAAGAAGAAGAAACAAATTACCTCGTGAGATGATCCTCCCTGTACTCTGCATAACAGCATGCAAAGGCAAAGTTGTAGCACCGAAGCTATGCGTGAGCGCCGAGAGGAAGAAGAGAAACCCATTGTTTTAGCTATTGGTTCTCACGCGCACTGTGATGGGTCTCATCGCTGCTATGGAGGGATCGTACTTATAGTAGACACCGTGGTGCGTAGAAATGTTGCTTTAGTTGAATTTGTCCAGATTGAACTTTGGTCTTTCAGTTCAGACTTTTCTCCGGCAGAAAGTTATTAATGCTCGAATAGTCCGACTTTTCTTCATCTGAATTATTTGCAGCCTCTTTCGCAGACAAAATATGAGCATGAGCATCAAGAAGGTGACCACACGGTGTCCCCGGCGTCAATTATACGCTCATAATGGCCAAGAGACTTTTTCTCTATCTGAAGGTTATGGATCTTTGAAAGGTTCGAGTCTCCGTTATCTAGATTTCTGGTTGAGCAAAGCACGGGCTCATGTAAATATATATAGATATGAGATGGTAGATGTGAGATGCGAGTGTGCATGCGTCTGGTGAGGTTTTTGTCACTGTACCAGTAGTAACGAGTTGATGGGCAACATATAAGTATGGTGGTCCAGTAATAGAACTACGGTTGTCCAATGGTAGAACTTGTGTGCGTGGCTAGCCCAATGCGTCAAGGTGGTCCAGTAATAGAAATATTTATATGGATTTGATAGAAGGGCACATTCCTCTATTTTCGATAGAAGAAATTCAACATGAAACACAACATGCATATGCTTCCATCTTTCGGCTCGAGAATTTCAGGGAACAGAAAAATGGTGTAAGAAATAGGCTAATAAGTAACTCCAAATGAATTTTGGATACGTCTATATCCTCTACAAAATGCAAGCACCTATGTCAAGTTCAGGACTTAAATCATGTTCAAAAAAAAAAGTTCAGGACTTAAATCCGGATGAACTGATCCCACCACAAGGGATCTAAATATCTGAGTTGCGCTCTGTTGACTTGGCTAGCTAGGGGCGGTTGAATTGGTGATTAATTGATGGGCCAGCGAGGTTGATCATTAAGATTACAACCCAATTCGATCGACCTCCATCCATTCATGATGGTGGAACAGTCTTCTTTGTGCTTCGTGGACGGTTCACCACAACCATATGCAGGTATGTTATTGTCAATGTACTAGTAGCTGTAGTAGTTAGCAATTGAGTTTGATTGATCGTGATTCCTCAACAAGACGATGAGAACCTACATGTGTAGGCACGTGCTTGTCCGATGAATATGTGTATCGTCTCATCTTTCCTTCTTCATTAAGAACAAACAAGCAAAGTTTCCTATCATTTTCATTAAGAAGGAGAGAGTATTACAAAGTTACAGCTGCGATTGGGAAGAATAGACTCTTGACCAGCTCACAAGAAGAGAACACCGCACCGGGCTCAAAAACCCGCTGCCACCATTATAGTCCTACTCCTCGTCGTAACCTGCCCCTTTCTTCCTTGCGTCTCGTCATAGATTATACTCCATGACCCGCGCATTACTTTCCAGCCATAGCTTCCTGAATCCAACAATCATGACCGCCGTGAGGCGTCGTCGGATAAAATCATATAACACCACCAAACCCTGACCAAATCATCTGCGATGGTACAAGGGGCCCTAACCCGACATCACTAAGGACCAAGAACCAAAATTGTCTCACATAAGAGCGTTGGATGATCAGATGATTGATATTTTCATGAGCCTGATCACAAGGCAAACAGCCCGGCGGACGCTACATATTCCTTCATGACGCATTTGGTTACTCGCATAGTTTTCTGCCGCTTTGTATACTTGTCCCAAGTGAGCATCCTCTACCGCCTGCTTACTCTCAAACCCTTTGTGGCAACTGATTTTGTAACCCGCCATTTGTTCATCGCATGCTTCCCGTGAACTGTAAATCCCTGAAATCCTCCCTCGGTGCACCACATACTACTTGTCTTAGCATGGCAGAAGAGCAACAATTCAAGCAGCAATCAATGGAGCACAGCAGACATGAAACATAGTAAGCATGCACGATCATACGACATAGCAAGTTCATCCTATCACTACTATGATGTCATCCTACCACCACATTCAAATGAGGGTGTTATCCTACCACTGCTAGTTCGCCATCGGCATGAGGGGTTACTATATATACTACCTCATCAAAATATACAGGCCAATATCAAGAGTTTATCAAGCCCTAGTTACCACAAAATGTACATCGTCATCATCATCGCCGGCGAGAATCATGCACTCCGTCATCACCACCAGAAGGAGCACTAGTAGTAGTGCTTGCCCAACCAGGTCCTAAGTCAGAGCATCCTGTGGGCATCTCCCATGGCAACAAACCCAACACCCTGCTCTTTGTTGTCCAGCAGGTGGCTCAGAGCCGCCATAAAGCCTCTGGGCCGAAGTCACCTTGTTCCATGACGGCGCTATAGAGGTCAGGGTGGACGTCGACTGACTTGCTCTCCCTAAACATGGAACATTGATACTGAAAAAACATAGGATACATGAGATTTTTTTACACCAAAATGTAGACCATGGATTATGTTGCAGTGATACCATTTCTTACGTCTATCTGGAATCTATACATACATCTACATGCGTACTAATTACATATCTTGCCTTTTGCCTTGTTTGGTTCTCATATTCTCCGTTTCTATGATTTTGCCGAGATAGTCTAGATTTTTGTGGGAAATTGGTTCCTGGGGCGGCAAGGTTGGCATTTTTTGCCCTATCGTTCCTGACAAAAGATGAATCTCCTTGGGCTAGATAATTTTGTAGCAATTTTATCTCTTGGTAGAGATTCATTGCCGTAGAATGTAGAATGTATCATCATCGCCATTGGCGAATCAAAATCCGTTTTGTTTCACCTGCACAGCTGAATCGAAGTTGTGTCCATGTTGCTTTTGCAAATAAAGCTGTAACCTGTTTTCAAAAGCAGGACAGGGGGATTAAACCGCAAGTCCCATGGCATCACAATGCAATTTTTATCACGGGAATAAAACCCATCTATTGCATGCAGGTTGTAGTCACAAGATGTCTGGTTGAGTTTCCTGTTACAAACACATGAGCTGAGAAACCGAAATGAAGAATTCCTACTACCTCTGTACAAAAATAAAAGATGATTTTGCACCATATGACATATGTGATAAGCAATCCAAACTATTCCAAAAAAAGTTGTTTTTGCGGTTCAATTTAAACTGTAAAAACGTCTTATATTTTGGTACATAGGGAGTATATGGATACCATACTTTAAGCCGAAGCAAGAAACCAGCAAAATGGGAATAGTCTAGTGGCAAAACAGCTACTTCTGGCTTTCATTCAGTTTCCATAAACAAAAAGTGATCTTATAGGTTTGTAAGCCAACCACCGAAGATGTGAAAATTATCTTTGGAGCTATCAATCAAAGGGAATTCTAGAAATTTGTGTGGGAAAAAACAACAACATCGCCACCCCAGTGAAATTTGCAATATTTTCTAAGGTGTTTTGGCATGAATATTTTTCTAACTATAGGATTGACTATTCTACCCAATGCAAAGCAACCACCTAAGCAATCCTGATTCTACTTAGTCAGGTAGCACTTCACACATAGTTTATCATCGAGTAGTCAGGTGGCACTTTTAACAAGTACATTGGGAAGATATTCAAGATATTTCTCTTTTTAAAAGCAGAATGGGGTGATTAAACTGCAAGTCGCATCGCATCAGAATGCAAGTGTTATCATGGGAATAAAACCCATCTATTGCATGCAGGTTGTAGTCACAAGATATATGGCTGAGTTTCTTGTTAGACATATGTACTGAAAAACCGAAATGAACAATTTCTATGTGGATACCATACCGTAAGCCGAAGCAACAAACCAGCAAAATGGGAAATAGTCTAGAGGCAAAACAACTACTTCTGGCTTTCATTCAGTTTCCATAACCAAAAGGCGATGATAAAGTTTGTAAGCCAAGCCCTGAGGATGTCAAAATTATCTTTGGAGCAACCAACCAAAGGGAATTCTATTTTCTAATTTCCACTGGAATATGTGTGGGAAGAAACAACAACATTGCCCATCTTCAAAACTTTAGAAACAAATCAAGGAAGAAGTTGCTTGTGTTCTCCGACTCTCAACAACACGCGGCCTCATCTTCACCGCTGGTGATTACTTCAACAATTCAGTCCTGCAGTGCTACCCAGACGTTCGCCAGTCATCTAGTGGTATATAACTGATACCAAAGCGTACCGTCTGTGCAAGTAACTATATGTTTTCCACAACTGCAAACTGCACAGAAGGTGGTGCTATTTTCAGATAATGCATCACCTTTTAAGGACAGCCACGTCCAACCACAAGGAAGCAAATATACCCATATTGACGGGACATTACAAATAACTCAGAATGCTCCGTAAATAAGCAAAGCTCATATTCTGTGTATCAAAAATCTCCTTTTCATTCGATATAACGACATGCAATTCACAGAACATGCTCTTGTCCTTGGGGCCATCCTTGCAACTTCAACGAGATTTTACATTCGATGCATGTATATATATGATACACAGAGCAGAAGTACATGAAGTGAAATTTTTTAACAAGCATGGTTGAGCTGCAATACTATTTCATTGTATAATTGTTTCAAAATTACACACGGAAACGAGCACAGTAGATGCTGAGTTCATCAGGTCATCCCTGCAGCTATAGTACATGAAATGAAATTTTTAACAAGCAAGGTTGAGCACATGTGCAATACAATTTCACACTCCACCGAAACAATTATTCAAGTATAATTGTTTTAACATGAGACACGGAAACGAGCAAAGTAGATGCTGAGTTCAGAGCTTCCTCCTACATAGAAATTACGTATTTCCTATATACTCACACGGCTGTTAAGCGCGGAGATCGACGATGAAGAAGCACCAATTAATTAATGTCCCCCTAGAGTCCTCGGAAAAACCGTGGAAGCCTCACACGGCTGCCATTTTTGTTCCTCGGGAAGAAGACATGCCTGACTAGGCTCTCTTTGTGATAGAGTCCAAGAATCCTCGGACGGACGCTCTGCCATGGGAGTTTCTCCAGCAGCTCGCCCTTGCTGTTGTAGAAGCAACGATTGTTTACAAGCACATCTCCATTCTCAGACAAAAGATCCACTTGACTGTTGGGTACTAGACAGACTAGACCCCCGCGTCGCCCTCCTCTGGCGACACGGGGGGAAACCCTAGCCGCGCCGCCGGGGGGATCCCGCCCTCCTCCCCCGCTGCGCCGCCACTGGAGGGGGCGCCGGCGAAGCCGGGCGTGCCCTGGGAAGGTGGCGGCGGGGCGATTTCTTCGACTTGGGCAGAGATCGCGGCGGTCCAGCGTCAGGCGGCCCGTGCTGCTCGTTCTCTCGCCGCAGGGCAGGCTGGGTTGGGGCGGGGCCTCGCGACGGCATGCTTCGCGGAGGCCATCGGATCCAGCGGCGGCGGCCCCTGCTGGCGGGGCGTGCGGCGTGGACGGCGAGCCGCAGGCCTGCCAGATCTGGAGGTATTGCCCCCTTCCCTTCCATGCATCCCTTCCCAGTCCCCGGTTTGGTTTGGATCTTCCGGATCCACCTCCGGTGTGTTCTGGTGGAGCAGATCGGTGTCCGGGGGAAACCTTCGCCGCCTTGGCTGGCCGGCAGCTACGACGCCGATTTTTGGCGCCGTTTTCCTCCTTGGGGGCGCTGCTGAGGGCACCATCTCTCCTCTCCGAACCATGTCCGGGTGAAAGCCCAAGATCCGTTGCGGATCGGGCGTCGGCGGCGCCCTGTGCACCGTTACCTTCCTGGAGGTGACGCCAAGGACATTGGGATAGGATGGAAGGGTCTGTAGGTGAGGGGTGGGGGTGTGCTGCCTCCCTTTCGGTGGAGCGGTGTTTCTTTATACATATTCTTGGCGGCGGCTCTTGGCGGCATGGAGCAGCGGAGGCTTGGCGTCAGATATGTGGTGACGGACACGCGCAGGAGGTCGACGCTGTCTGGCGTCGTGGTGGCGTCGGCGGCAGCGAGACCGGGCAAGGCCGTTGCAACAGTACAGCTCTGAAGATGGATATGTGGTAGGTGGTTGTGGCGGCCTCATACTCGGCAGGCGGCCTGGTTGAGGAGCACGCCGGACTGGTGGGTGCCCATACCCGGCAGGCGTCCAGGTTGGGACCTCAGGTCTTAGATGTTAGGTTTGGCTGCGAGGTCTGTTTGGTATTAGGCCCAGACCGTCAGCGCCCCTTCATCAGTTAGATAGGAGTAGCGACAGAGGTTGCGAAGATGGTGGCTTTGGTCTTACTGTTGTACGATTTTGTAAGGTTTTGTGCTAATAATTAATAAATTGGCCGTATGCATCGATCAGATGCAGAGGCCGGGGGTATTCCTCTTCTAAAAAAAAATTAAAAAAAAATTCTCAGACAAAACCTTTCCGTGTAGAACATATTCCTCTGGTAATTCCGTTGTGCACTTTGATGACCATACCTCTGCCTCATAGTCCTGCAGCACCAACACTTGTGCGGACCTTGTAAAACAGTCCACACGCCCAATGCCAAGCGTGCGCGCCATCCATCTGAAGCAGATGTGCTGCTGAGCTGGTGGCTTTGGGAGTTTGCATCCACCGGAATGACTCGGCCACCGTGTCAAAAACTACAATCTTGCTGTCCAGGACATCGCCCGCGTACCAGTGCAGGCAGTCACGTAGCAGTACGGGCGGGTGCTCGCAGGCATGGATCAGCCAGCGGTCTGGGCTGTTCTTCTTCTTCATGGACGGCGAAGCCACCGGCAGCCCGATGCACCTGGCCTTTGGTCCCTGGGACTGGGAGGAGCAGGAGCCTAGGGCCAGGACGTAGTAGTCGACGCTGTACCTGTCGTTGTTGGGGTGCTTCCAGGAGAGCACGCGGTACTTGCCGGACGGGCGGTGAGGGTACAGGGCGGTGACGTTGCCGCCCGTCAGACCCGGGAGCACGCACCACTGGCGCGTGGCTGGGTTGCAGAGGTAGAAGCGGTGGTTGGAGAGGGACAGCAGGAGGAGGCCGTCGCAGGAGGCGTGGAGGGTGAACTTACGACGGGATTTGTTATAGTCGTCGAACCCGAGGACCGGCCGGCGAACGGCGGGGGTTCGCCGCACGTCCAAGGCGTCGACGCTGGCGTCGTTGGTGTAGGGATGGTCAGTGGTGCGGAAGAAGACCAGCGGGAGCGACGGCTGGCGACGGTGGTGGGCGAGGAGGAACGCGGCGTCGGAGGCGAGGCGGCACCAGGTGCGGCAGACCGCGCGGCAGCGGAGGAGCTCCTTCGCCGGCAGGCGGAGGAGGATGTCCCACTGGACGAGCTCGTCCGGGAGGGCGGGGACGGCGGCACGGATGCGCCTGAGCGACGTCCCGTCCACCATGGTATGTTCGCCAGGGTCCATGGATCCAGCGACGGCAAATATTAGGGCTTGGTGGAGAATTGGGAACCGAGGGCCTGCACACATCTTAAAGCACCAACCGAGGGTGGATTGCACATTACAGGTGGAGAGAAGTTACGTAGCACCGTACTAGTACATTCGATGGATAATTTTTTTCTTACACCTATTTGGATAGCATCTTCTTGTATATACTATGGTGAATTAAAATATCGTCTACATTTTTTTTTGAACCGAAAACATAGTCTACATTGGTACGCTGAATCGGTGAACACTGTTTGATCTTTTTGGTTGTGCTCTCATGTTCTCTAATCTCTACTGATATGATCTTCCCGAGATCGTCTACCAGTTGCGCAAGAATGGTTCTTGGTGTGGCAAGATTGGCGGAAAATCCGCCCGTCCTTTCCCCATCCTGAGGAAAGATGAATCAACTTGGTCTAGATTCAACTAATTTGTTTGTCTTCGTTTGATAGGTAGGTGTTGGTTGTCTCCGATTTGATCCAAGACTACTGCTTAACTTAATTTGATTGACAAGACCAAGAACTTGGTGCTATTTCAGGCTAAGAGCAAAGCTTTCTCGCGTCGTCCCCATCTCTCTCTTCGATTGCGTAAACCGACTCAAATTCCTCTCTCCACCAAATGGCTGGTATAATGTTGTTGCCGAGGGGCGTCCCCAGCAACATCTTTCCAAAGCTCCTCAATGTGTGCCGCCATTGTGGGAGAAAGCTCAGGATCAAGGCCAAGAACCCTTGATTGCTTCTATGTTGTGATCATTAGTGGAATCTCTGATGACTTGATCGTGTGGTAGATAGAAATTGCGCTCGATCAGTTCTACCTTGTCAAATGGCTAGGCAGTGGGGGCGTCTATAAGGTCTAGGGATGCAAGCGGGGCGGTCTACCGGGCAATATCACTTACAAATGCAACGGCGGAGCCACGGCAAAGCCGAATGGGCCGTGGCTTGCCCAAATTTTTGCAATTTCTACGCTATTTTTTTCTTTTGGGCCTTGGAACACGAACACACATGCTGTTTCCTTCTGTTTGGACCGTCCAGCCAGCCCAACAATGGACTTCAAGCTCCACGACGTACAAATGCAGTGTTAATTTTAAAACAGTGACAACTCAATTAGTACGCGCGAGCTAATTGATGAGTTCTGCGGACGAAGCTGGACACGGCCCAAAATAATTGAAGTTCTAGAATTGTGCTAAGTCAAACTTGTTAAATTTTGTCTAAATTTATAGAAAAAACAAATATATTTCATGATGTATCTAATAAACCAAATTTGATGTTGTGGTTCTTGATATATTTTCATATAAACTTTGTCAAACTTAATGAAATTTGACTTAGGACAAACCTAGAACTTCAAATTTTTTTGCTCCTATACTTCAGTTAAGAAAATAAAACAGTAAATAAAGGTATTAAGAAAATTTGACTGTGTTGATCCTTCCCATAAAAACCACATATTTTGCTCCTATGCTTGAGAAGTTCTTATGTTGGCAATTTACCTATTTTTTAACAACCCACTATCGGAGTTCTCTCTCGATTAGGAATACATAAGTTCAGTAGAGGAAGGTAGGGATTGCCAGGAATTGTGTACCTTCAGATGCAATTTGTTCATCTTATTGACTTATTGGTTCTGTCCAGTGTCCCCTAGTTCCAGTCATTTTGTTGAGAAACAACATGTTCGTTCTCATCACAGAAGCTCAGAAGTAGAGCTGACTTGTTTAGTACTACCACTTAAGATTAATCAAGAATTGGATTATTAATCATGTAAGCATAGTTAAGCGTGTGCCCTGGTTCATTCAGTCAAATTCAGTAATATTAATAAGAATTTGGAGATGGCAAGAGCAAGAAAAGAAGCATCTGCCAGGACGTAATCAGAGCAAATTTGTAAAGGGAAAGTAGTGGTTGCACCCACCTTCGGTGCACCCACGCAAGAAAACATAGCAAAACATTTTTAAAAAATCTGAAACTTTGTGGGAATGATCATCAACAAATGTTATGGGCGCTTGCAAAGTTTGATGGTCAAATAACATTCGAGGAGGTCTGTACAAAAAAGACAAAATCACTGAAAATTAGTCAAAATATATGTGCACTGTTTGACCAGATTTTGTACTTTTGTCTTTTTTTATGGAGCTCCTCGAATGTTTTTTGACCACCAAACTTTGGAAGCACTCATAACATTTGTTGATGATCATTCCCACAAAGTTTCAATGTTTTTTTGAAATATCTTGCTATGTTTTCTTGCGTGGGTGCACCGTGGGTGCACTGAGCTGGGGTGTAGAAAAACCACTCTGGTTTGTAAAACATAGTAGTGAACAGAGCTACCTGCTGACCTGAACAAATCATAATTAGTGATGCTTTTTTACTACTTATTCTTACACTGCCTATAATGCACGGCAAATCACAAATAGTTATGCTTTTCGCAGAGCTCTTTGCTTGATCGCGCGCAGCGAAATTGTGCCGATGTGGTGCTTTAAGATAAGAAATGTGTTGGAAATATGCCCTAGAGGCAATAATAAAATGGTTATTATTATATTTCCTTGTTCATGATAATTGTCTATTGTTCATGCTATAATTGTGTTATCCGGAAATCGTAATACATGTGTGAATACATAGACCACAACATGTCCCTAGTGAGCCTCTAGTTGACTAGCTCGTTGATCAATAGATGGTTACGGTTTCCTAACCGTGGACATAGGATGTCATTGATAACGGGATCACATCATTAGGATAATGATGTGATGGACAAGACCCAATCCTAAGCATAACACAAGATCGTGTAGTTCATCTGCTAAAGCTTTTCTAATGTCAAGTATCTTTTCCTTAGACCATGAGATTGTGCAACTCCCGGATACCGTAAGGGTACTTTGGGTGTGCCAAACGTCAAAACGTAACTGGGTGGCTATAAAGGTACACTACGGGTATCCCCGAAAGTATCTGTTGGGTTGGCACGAATCGAGACTGGGATTTGTCACTCCGTATGACGGAGAGGTATCTCTGGGCCCACTCGGTAAGACATCATCGTAATGAGCTCAATGTGACTAAGGGGTTGGTCACGGGATGATGTGTTATGGAACGAGTAAAGAGACTTGCCGTAACGAGATTGAACAAGGTATCGGTATACCGACGATCGAATCTCGGGCAAGTGCTATATCGGTAGACAAAGGGAATCGTATACGGGATTGATTGAATCCTTGACATCGTGGTTCATCCGATGAGATCATCGTCGAACATGTGGGAGCCAACATGGGTATCCAGATCCCGCTGTTGGTTATTGGCCGGAGAGATGTCTCGGTCATGTCATGTCTGCATAGTTCCCGAACCCGTAGGGTCTACACACTTGAGGTTCGATGACGCTAGGGTTATAGGGAATAGATGTACGTGGTTACCGAATGTTGTTCGGAGTCCCGAATGAGATCCCAGACGTCACGAGGAGTTCCGGAATGGTCCGGAGGTGAAGATTTATATATGGGAAGTCCAGTTTCAGTCACCGGAAAGGTTTCGTGGTTTATCGGTATTGTACCGGGACCACCTGCCCCGAAGGACCTAATGGGCTGTAGTTGGGTGGGAACCAGCCCCTTAGTGGGCTGGTGTGCCCCCCCAAGGGCCCAAGGCGCCTAGGGTTGGAAACCCTAGGGAGCCGCTGCCCCCCCCCGGGGCGGGCGCCCCCCCTAGTTGGAAACCCTAAGGGGGCCGCTGCCCCCCCCCCCCCCCGAGGGGCCGCCGCCCCCCTCTAGATGGATCTAGGGGGCCGGCCCCCCTCCCCTTCCCCTATATATAGTGGGGGTTTTGGGGCTGCCAGAGACACGAGTCTCCCTCTCTCTTGGCGCAGCCCTACCCCTCTCCCTCCTCGTCTCTCGTAGTGCTTGGCGAAGCCCTGCTGGAGTGCCACGCTCCTCCACCACCACCACGCCGTCGTGCTGCTGCTGGACGGAGTCTTCCCCAACCTCTCCCTCTCTCCTTGCTGGATCAAGGCGCGGGAGACGTCACTGGGCTGCACGTGTGTTGAACGCGGAGGCACCGTTGTTCGGTGCTTAGATCGGAATCGGCCGCGATCTGAATCGCTTCGTGTACGACTCCACCGATCGCGTTCTTGCAACGCTTCCGCATCGCGATCTTCAAAGGTATGAAGATGCACTCCCCTCTCGTTGCTAGTAAACTCCATAGATTGATCTTGGTGATGCGTAGAAAATTTTTAATTTCTGCAACGATCCCCAACAAAATGGTCTGTAAAAAGAAGTGAGGCAAATCACTGACAGACCGCGGAGCTTGAAAATGGCGGCATTCTTGCAAGTTAATCAAAGAGGAACAACTCAGCACAGTCTCGACTTTTTTTTATCACATTACAGTTCTTGTACTATGTATGATGCACAAATCACATTGCAAGCTGTTGGGTGCTATTTCAGAAAATGCATCCTTTTTGGAGGGTTTGGATCATGTCATACTTAGTATAAAAGAAAATGTACCAATATCAACTGTTGAGCTAGAAGAAAGCAAATGTACCAATATCACGGGATACCCAAATAATTCGTAAATTCCCCCTAAATAACTGAACAGCGTTTTCTATGTATCAAAAATATCTAAAAGTACATTAGTTGGCATATTTGCGGCAAAGTAATCTCTATTGCTCTGCCCTCCAGTTAGTCAGGGTAAAAAGCCAGAAATCTTATACTTCCCGTGAACTCTGATAATAGATCTAAAACACTTTCAATGCATATTCAGAACCTACCCGTAACCACGTGGCACCTGGTACTTCAGTACTAAGGAGAAGGGCAAATATTCATGCAAACATCATCAGTTTCTTATTTGTAAGCTATCACAAATCTCTCTAAAACACCTTTTCCTCATCTTGTAGATCCTAGTCTTGTAGTTGTTTTATCATGCCATGCCCCGTTGTCTAATGTTACAGACCATTTTTTTACTACTTCATTGAATAGAAGCTACGGCTTCTTCTGATAATTTTCAAAAAGAAAAAACCTACGATGTCTTGTTGATCGACCCGGAATAAGACATAGAGGATTTTGTTGTCAGCAGTTTAGCATGCCACCAATAAGGGAAAAATTGAACAAGCATGGTGAGCACGCGCGCATTAACATTGACATCATATAATGGTTTAAACATGAAATGGATAGATGAGTAAACTAGATAGCGATAACCATGAAATGGGTAGGCGTCCTTGAAGAAAACGTGGCAGCCTCACACGCTTGCCATCTTTCCTCTCGAAGAACACATGCCTGACTAGGCTTTGTTTGAAACAGAGCCCAAGAACCTTTGGATCAATGTAGCTCCATACGAATATCTCAATCAGCTCGCCCTTGCTGTCACAGTGAAATAGTGACTGGGACCAACAATTGCGACTGATCAGCAGCATATCTCCATTCTCAGACACAACCTTGCCGTATAGGCACTCGACGTAGTTATCATATCTCAGCATCTGATAACCCCGCATCTGACTCTCCGGCAATTGACCCGGAATGATTCAGCCAGTGTATCAAAAATTACGATCGCGCCGTCAAAGGCGTTGACAGTGTACCAGTGCAGGCAGTCATGTAGCAGGACAGGCGGGTGGTGGCAGGCATGAAGATGCCAGCGTGACCTGTCCTTCTTATTTATGGACGACGAGGCCACCGGCAGACCGATACATCTCTCTTTTTTCCCCACGGTGAGGACGTAGTAGTAGACAACATTGTCGTCGCTGTTGTTTGGGTGCTTCCAGTAGAGGATGCGGTACTCGCAGGACGAGTGGTGAGGGTACAGGGCGGCGACATTGCCGCCCGTCAGATCCGGAAGCGCGCACCACTGACGCGTGGCTGGATTGCAGAGGTAGAAGCGGTGGTTGGAGCAAGATATGAGGATGAGGGAGCGACGGCTGGCGGCGGAGGCCAGACGGCACCAGGAGCGGCATACGGCGCGGCAGCGGAGGAGCTCCTTGGCCGGCAGGCGGACGAGGATCTCCCACTGGAAGAGCTCGTCCGGGAGGGCGGCGACGGCGGCAAAGCCGCGCTTGCATGGCGTCCCGTTCACCATGGTCTTGCACGGGGAATCGTAGGGTTTGGGCGGCTGCGGATCGTAGGGTCTGGTGGAGAATTGGGAAATCATGGCTTGCACAAGTATTAAAGCACCAGCCAACGGTGGATTAATCCATCTCGCGCCTTCATTGATTTTTTAAAATAAATATCTACATATCCATTGAGAATATGTGCAAGTTTTCACAGATACAACTTTTTATTGGAAATATGATTTTTTGAATCATTTGAAAAAAGGCTTCATAAGTTCCCTCCCACATTTGTTATGCCAGGCTACATATACCCAAGAAAAGAAAAGGCTAGAGCTAGTTCGTGAATAGCCCGCCATCGCATTGTAGAAACAGGATAGGGTCGATATATGGTCATTGAGTGCCTTCTAAAAGGGTCTACTAAATTTATCGAGTTATTTCAAAGAATCAAAATTGTCGGTTATTAACGGAACTACATATACCATTTCTTGCATAGCGAGAAGGCCTTGAGCCATTTATAGAGAATATGCATCTATTTGTTTTTCTTATTTATGCTAGTATTGATTAAGAGCACAATTTCTTTTACATATGTTCCACCTGGAAAACTTATGCAACATCCGCATAGAAATCTTGAATGGTCATTCGGGCCGCAACAGGAATCCTCACCGTCTTCTGATCCTTACGCCAAGTAATGCTGCCAAAGGTGTAGTCCCCTTGCAGCCTCCACATAGGCGACAACTTCACCTTAAATGAGTGAACTCTGTTCGTGGCGTCGAACACAAGCATTGGCGGCTCGACCTCCATCCTGACTCCAGCTGGGCTCTGGACTTCTGCATGGTACACAGAGTCGGCCTCACCGACGTCTGTCACTGTCCTCCACACAGTGATCGGGCGCCTCAGCTCAGGCACCGCGATGGACGGCAGGTTCAGGTGGTATGCTGGTAGCGCCGTCGCGTCACAAGTCACGTTCGTCCTCCTGACGATGGTACACCTAAAGAATCTGTTGTAGTCGCGGGGATCGATATCGTAGACCAGGCCGGGATCAGCCGCACCGTCAGGGTTGATGTTGCCGCCGCCATAGTCAAACGGGTCTGCCATCTTCCGCAGCACTCCTTCCGCTAGTATGAGCATGTCGCGCTCGTCTGTTACATGGGCTTCACCCCCATGCAAAAGAAACATAGATGAACTAGGAATCTTTGGATGTGCTACCTCTACAGAGTTGGTTCGTACCTGCTATGTGCTTTTTACCTGTGGTGATGATGGCAGATTTTATCGCGGCAGGAGACCAGTCTTGGTGCAAAGCTTTCAGTAGCGCGACGATTCCTGCTACATGTGGGGCCGCCATCGATGTCCCGGAATACATTACATAGGAATCTCCCACCGCCGCCAAGATGTTGGCTCCGGGCGCGGCTATGTCAGGCTTGATAATGTCGGCGTAATCACGCGATGGACCTCTCGAAGAAAACGATGCCACTTTAGCCTCCGGTATCTCTTTCCCGGTAACGGTGTGTGCTGGTTCGATCTTTGCCACTGGAGAGCTGCTTACAAGACAAGAAAGGTTCTCTCCATTAATCACAAGGGTTTGTTTGATGGAACTCACCGACGTTTGTCACTGTCCTCCACACAGTGATCGGGCGCCTCAGCTCAGGCACTGCGATAGATGGCAGGTTCAGGTGGTATGCCGGTAGCGCCGTCGCGTCACAACTCACGTTCGTCCTCCTGACGATGGTGCACCCAAAGAATCTGTTATAGTCGCGGGGATCGATGTCGTAGACCAGGCCGGGATCAGCCGCGCCGTCAGGGTTGATGTTGCCGCCGCCATAGTCAAACGGGTCTGCCATCTTCCGCAGCACTCCTTCCGCTAGTATGGGCATGTCGCGCTCGTCCGTTACATGGGCTTCACCACCATGCAAAAGAAACATAGATGAACTAGGAATCTTTGGATGTGCTACCTCTGCAGAGTTGGTTCGTATCTGCTACGTGCTTTTTACCTGTGGTGATGATGGCAGATTTTATGACGGCAGGAGACCAGTCTTGGTGCAAAGCTTTCAGTAGCGCGACGATTCCTGCTACATGTGGGGCCGCCATCGATGTCCCGGAATACATTACATAGGAATCTCCCACCGCCGCCAAGATGTTGGCTCCGGGCGCGGCTATGTCAGGCTTGATAATGTCGGCGTAATCACGCGATGGACCTCTGGAAGAGAATGCTGCCACTTTTGCCCCTAGTATCTCTTTCCCCGTAACGGTGCGTGCGGGTTCAATCTTCGCCACTGGAGAGCTGCTTACGCAACAAAAAGAAAAGGTTCTCTCCATTGAAGATAAGGGTTGAACTCCAGTGATGGCAGAAAACTAAGAGAAACTGCGTACCTGGTAGCGTCCATGTATTTTCCGATCTTCACCCCAGTGTCAAGGTCCACAAGAACGCAGGCAATCCCTTTGCAATCAGCAGTTAGTGTGTCCGTGGTATATTGTTTCGCCTCTGCGAAAGTGTTCCGTGGGGCGATCGCGTCGGGATCATTTGGCTGTATGGGTAAGCAGAGCAGGATTATCCCTTTCACGTCCGTGCCATTGAGTGCATCCGTGGTACACCTATATATATACACACAAGACGGAGTGAAGTCGATCAGCTTAAGAATTGCCCGATCGACAGATTCAAAAACCCAACAAAGAGCTTATAATCCACTTACGGGCCATAAAAGGCAAGACTTGCGAAACTACTCCTTGACGAGTTCTGTACGTGGTAATAGAAAGACTGTCCCTGCAAAAAGAAAGAGACAGAGTTTGTGATTCTTTAGTTCTGTTTAATTTTCCTATTAGTTCCATACGTGGTCGGTGAGCATGTCATGGTGCGAGGCCATGACGTGGTCGGGGTGTCCATGCTTCACGTCACCCAGGTAAACTATGTAGAGCTAAACACAACAGATGCATACATGCATCCAGAGGGTTAGCTTGTATGAAACACCACCATAAATTAATAAATAAATTAAACTACTGAAGCAGAAAATTACCTTGCGAGATGATCCTCCCTGCACTCTGCACAATAGTACGCAAAGGCAAAGTAGTAGCACCGAAGCTACGCATAAGCGCCGCGAGGAAGAAGAGAAACCCATTGTTTCAGCTATTGGTTCTCAGCCCACTAATGGGTCTCATCGCTGCTATTGAGGGCTCGTATTTATAATAGACGTCCTGTTGTGTAGAAATGTTGCTTTCGTTGAATCTGTCCAGATTGAATTTTGATCTTTTAGTTAAGACTTTTCTCCAACAGAAAGCTATTTATGTTTGAAAGGCCCGACTTTTCTTCATCTGAATTATTTGCAGTTTCTTTCGAGAACAAAATATGAGCATGAGCATCAAGGTGCCCACACAGTGCGCCCGACGTCAATTATGCTCATAATGACCAACAGACTTTTTTTCCAGTTGAAGGCTATGTATCTTTGAAAGGTTCAACCTTCCCTTATCTAGATCATTTGTATTTCTGTTACGAACAAGAATGAGTAAAGCTTTCAGTGACGCTAACATGTAAAGTTGGAGAAAAATGACTGAAAACTCATGCCCCTCCCTCCCTCCCGCTCTAAACACACACTTGTACCGACGACCCCGTTGGCCGTGTAAGCAGCCTAATGGAAATTTGTTCAGGTGGGAGAATGCCCCTAGGCTTTTAGAAAAAAAATATACTACATACCATGAACAAAGCAAGGATATATCTGGCGCGTCTTGGTTATGTACCTTATACACAAACTTCGAGAAAATTTACAAATTGAAAGTGAGGAAATAGATACAATGCAATATGAAATTATAATTTTTGAATTCAAAACACATGTCAAGAAGCAAGAAGATACGACGGTGCGTCTAATAATTATTGCGTTGAAATTTGACCTCATATTGCTGGTTGTTGCTATCTAACTGCATAAAATGAAACTTCTCTCCCCTTCCCTACAAAAGGGAAACTTCTCCCTCCTCAAATCTCTCCAAATCATATATAAACAAGAGATCCCACCCCCTGCATTGCTACAGGAATTGGTTGCAGTTATTTTGAATGAGATTTGGTTGTATGTAGGGCTGCAAGGAAAACTCGAGGCTCGTGAGCCGCTTGAGATTGACTCGTCTTTTTGCTCGACTCGAGATCGACTCAAAAAGAAATGAGCTGAGTATGAACACTTTATGTAGCTCGATCGAGAAATGAGCTGATCTCGGGGCAACACTGGCTTGCTTGACTTTACCTCAATAATTCGATATAATATTATTGTATTAAATAATCATGATATATATTAGAAGGGAATATGAGAATTTATTACCATGCATGTTTTGTATTATTTTTCTTCATTTTATTTATAGCAAACATGGAAGCTTAATTAAGCGTGAAGACAATTCAGGGCTCAATATGGTACGTGGTCAACTATGTGTTAAATATCATGTTATATTTGGCCAAAGTTTCAAAGCAATCACACCTTCATATTCTTACTATTAAGTACTATTTTTCAGTTGAGAGAGAATAAGTTAAATTACCATGGAAAAAAATTATATTACCATCATTTTGATTGGAATAATATTTTATAGTGGTTTTCTTATGCTGTGTTGTGGCATATCTTGTTCAAAACATTGCCTTAGATTATTAAAAATCATCTTATTTTGCTCGAAACTACCTCGAGGTCGTTACAAGCTGAGTACGAGCCACTTTCTACAACTGGACTTTCAGTTTCACTTAGTTTGAGCTCGCTTGAGTTTCAATATAAGTTGACCAGAGCCAAGTCCAACTCGCTCGAACTCGACTTGTTTGCAGCCCTATTCGTATGTAATACTACCATTTAGATCAATAATATGAGAACTGAAACTACAATACGTAAAAGTTAGTGTGCTTGATTATTGCAGAGTTGTGGAATATTTATTGAATATGAGATGCAAGAAGGGTGCATTTTAAAAATGGGTCTTTTTCCATGCATGGTGACATGATGAGTCGGCATAGTTGCATGTTGAGAGAATTAGAGTTAGTGAGGATCAACTATTTAGGTATATATAGGATGTGCACTAAATTTATTTTGGATTTTTCTTTAAAACTGGTTAATTAATCCAATGTATTCCCCTAGTTGATTTAACATGCGCATATTGGACATAGTCATGGTAGGCATATGCATTCAGATAAAGATGGTGTAGTCATGTAATCACGTTCAAGAAAATGTTAATTATCTTCTTTTGTATTTTGCGCTTGTAGTTAGATTAATTACGTGTCATGTCACAAAATTCCTCTATTCATGCCACACTGTCAAATGCCTACGAAGCGAATATATTTGCTATTCAAGATGGTCTACGACTGGTGGCAATATACTGCAATGCCATGTGTGATCTAGACAAAGTTTTAAATAGCAGGCTATAGCGGGGCTATAGCGGTTTGAGTACGTGCCGCTATGTGCATAGCCCGCTAAACTTACAAAATAGCCAGCTATAGCAGGCTATAGCCTCATTATAGCTGATTTGAAGGGCCACCGATATTTGGCATAGCCCGCTATTTAAAACACAGGATCTAGGCCGACTTCTCAAAGGTAATCAAATTCTTAACATAGAAGGAGGATGCTTGTTTCAGCCGTGACAATATCGTTCGGGGCATCAAAGAGTTACTATCGGGAGGCAGGGAACTTGTACTTATGAAGACTTAAGTAATAGTGAAAATAGAGCTGCAGATACTATAGCCAACACTTCTAGATTTGGGCAACTCACAGAGGATACCCCCGATTTCATTGCAGACAATATGGATGCAGATTGTAATTCTATTCCTGAGTAATAAAATCCCCATCTTTCTCACAATTTTCCCTCCCATTTGCTCTTGTATTGCATTTCAGTAGCATAAAAAGTAAAATGTGTTCAAACTTTTATGGACAAGAAGTGATTTGATACCTTTTAATTTGGCCAAATGTTGGCATGCCAAATATTGACATCAAATCAATCATCCTTTAAATATCTGAGCTACGCTTAGTTGACTTGGCAAGCTAGGGACTGGTGAATTCGAGAGTGATGATGGGCCAGCAAGGCTGATCATTAAGATTACGACCCAGTTTCGATTAGTGATGTACGTCTATCGTGGATGGTTCATGATAGAGGAGCTGTCTTCTTCGTGGATGGTTCACCACAACTATATACAGGTACGTATGTGTTGATGGAAGCCGTACGTTATTTTCAGTGTACTAGTAGTAGCTAAGAATTGAGTTGATCGATCGCGATTCCTGAGCACATATGTAGAGCTACACGTGTACATACATACTGGTTTAGTTACTTAGGAGTCGTCTCGTCTAATTACAGCGACTTTCGCCGGCACTTAGGAGTTGTTTAGATAACCCAACAGGCACACAACAAGAAGCCCATGCTAGCCCACAAGGCTCACATAGCCTAGCATACACTCGCCCCTACGGAACGCACACAAGCACACCCTACCCCTATAAGCAACTCCAAGAGACTGAGTCGGGCATAACATCTTGAGATTGATGAAGTCACCATAGACATCTCCTAGTCAAGGAGAATGTCTTCTCTCACTGAACGAACATCGCCTGAAAGTCTGAAATAGATCCAGAAAAATGCGAGCACCAATGTCAAGCCTAGGATTCGAACCCTGATGGGTTAGGGATATCATTGTTCTCCTAACCATCCAACCACAGGTTGGTCGGTAAGGAAGAGATCGATTGATAGGAAGACAAGTAGTGAATAGGACGAGAGAGATAGACCCAAATAAATAATTGCTAAAATATGTTTTACCATTTTCTCATCTAAACTAACCGAATTATTAGGAAAACCAGTTTTTTTTTCTAAAAATCCTGCTAAAACACATTTTAGTAAAATTAGACGTTAATTTTCTTTATCCAGACAACCATTTAATGGTCGCAAATCGTAACTAGAGGTGTAATGTCACATCCCACGCTAATTCCTATAGAGCCGAAGAGTGTGATAAGAAACCTCAAGATTGTGTACACTATATTTCGGCTAGGCCCATAGACTGCACATGGGCTTAGCCCATGCGCTTTCCTCTTCAGGGTGATTTTTTCTGGGTCTTTTTTGTGTTTTCATTTTCCCCCTGCTTTTGGTTTTGTCCTGGTTTTTCTGTTTTCTAGGTTTTTCCTAGTTTTCTATTTCACCTGACTTCTCGGGTTACGTTTGGCACAAGCACGTGCTTCCGCGTGAAGTATAGTTTTGCTTCTACCGTGAAAGCAACATTGTGCTTCCTCAAAAAGTGAAGCAGATGTGCTTCCGCGCGAATCACAATTATGCTTCTGCATGGAGCACATTAGTGCTTCTGTGCTTTTCAAACAGTGAAGCACATTTCTACTTGTGTGCTTCCGTGTGAAGCACATATCTGCTTCTGTGCTTCCCTTTGGGAATCACATGTTGTGCTTCTGCTTCTCCAAAAGTGAAGCACAATTAGTATAGTTTTTAAGCCTAGGTTAGTGCACTTTTGAAGCACATGTTAGTATAGTTTTGGAGCACATATTTCACCCGAATTTTTATTTATCAAAATCATTCAACACGGGATCTAGTCTGGAAGATCTCGACGTGAGAAACACAACGGTTAAAATGGTTCGCAAATTGGACACATTGTTCAAGAGATAAAACATTTTTAAAAAGGAATCAAGGAAAAAGAACACAATAAACATACGTGGGAAGCCGTCCCACAAAAACTCTCAGGTTGCGGCAATTGTCACACATACAAGGTGGGAGTTACCTTGGCAAGGGTACCCCTTAACTAGTGATTTCAGTGTTAATTTAGTGTGCAATGTTGGCTAACTCGTGTAAGTGAGTCTTGAGAAAGTCTTCTGTGCATGTGACATTTTGTTCAAAATGGATTTAGATATAAAATTATAACTTCCACACCGGGAGCCCAAACATAAAATGACATAAACTAGTCTTTCACAACATTTTTGGAAGGCGAAATTATTGGAAAATTGTTCCGACAATACATAATTAAAATGTCCACGTGACTCAATAAAAATGATTCCTAGATCAAAAAAATGTTGCAACAAAAAATGCTCATGCATATGAGAATAAATGTATTCAAAAAATGATCATGGTGTAACAAAAAAGTTTATAGTGTATTAGAGAATTATTCATCATGTATTTGAAAAATATTCATTGTATATGTACAAAACTGTTCATCATGTATTTTAAAAATGTGCAGCTTGTATTAAAAAAATGGTCCTTGTGTGTTTAGAAAATATGCTCATCTACTGAAAGTCACTTATTAAACATTATTTATGGTGTATTTGATTTTTTTCATGTAATTAAAAGAAGTGATCATGCATTTTTATAAGAATATTAATGGAAACAAGAAAAGTGTTCACGGATTCTGAAAAATGTGCAAAATATGTATTCACGTATTCTATGAAGTGTTCATGTAACACAGTCATTATGTATTTCAAAATTGTTTATCACATTGTAAAAATTCCATTACGATAAAAATATGTTCATCACATATTTACAAAATCAATAAATGGCATACATTTTGAAATACTCGAAGAACAATTTTTAGATACATGAAGGACAATTTTTCATACATGATGAAGAATTATTAAGGGACTGAAGATTTTTTTTAAGTGTATGATGAATAATTTCTAGATACATGGATCACATATTTTAATACCAGAAATTTTCTAAAGTACGTGCTGCATATATTTCTGAAATACGCGTTTGACTTTTTAAGAGTTAGAAAAATACATAACGCTTTTTCATAATACGTTATGAACGTTTTTCGAATACAAAAAAAATTCTTCAGAAAAACTATGGAAGTTTTTTTATAGAGGATGAACAAAAAAGAACTTTAAGAAAGAAAATACATAAAAATAGGAAAGAAAGAAAATATACACTCAAAACTGAAAAAGTGAAACGAGAAACGAACAAAATCAAAAACAAAACATGAAACCAGCTAGAAAACCATGTTGAAAAGGTCATAATAAAAGCCATAAATAAAATTGTGGGAACCGCAACTCAAAAAGGAAAATAGGTGAAACTGCTATTCCCCTCGCTATTGGCGCCCTGCATGCTGACAGATGCTAATAACATCCCCGCAGGTGACATGCATAGGCTTCTACGAATGCTATATCTCGCCTAATGCAAGTTGTAGACTCCACTTGCGTACACCTGCTCCAATTTAGGACCCCGCATTGGTCGCTCTCAGGATCTACAGCAGGGTGTGTTTTTTTTTAGTTTTTGTACTTTTTGTTTTTTTATTTCTCTTGCACTTTTCTTTCTTTTATTTTTGTTTTGTTTTAAATTCTTTCTCTATTTGTTGTCTCTTTTTATTTTTATTTTAAAACAAGTAAATTCATTTAATTTTAAATGTGTTCCCCTTTCATTTTGTCAAGCTCGCAGTGGTGCATCAAGCTCGCATTTTAAATGTGTTCCCCTTTCTTTGCCTCACCCATCAAGCTCGCAGTAGGTGACAAACAAATGCACCCGTAACGACCTGCGACGGACAACAATTGACAGTGGTGCAACACGCGCAACGGTCATGATGAGCCGTTGCAATACATGGTAACGACCTGTTTTTTATGGTTTTATTGTTTCCTGGGTTTTTAGCTAGTTAAAATGCAGGTTGATCGGCCCCAACTGATTTTAAATATTGTCTTGCAAATATTTCTTGGTTTCATGTTTCCCAATGTCCGTGCAATACATGGTAACAACATGTCTTTTAGATACACATTTTTAGGACATTATCATGTAAGCCAAAAAGCAGTGGCACAGGTGCTAACATGCACGGCCGTTGTCCGCGTTGCCGGACATGTCATCTGAGCAAATGAAATGTGGTGTTCACTTTGATCCGCGATTTCGGTGTTGTTCGGGACATTGTAGCATGACTTCTTTACGGCAAAGTTGGTGGCGGCAATATAGAGGACTTCGTCTACGGTGGTGCTCTTTGAATACCAGGTCTCGAGTTCCGGGGTGAAAACCCTAGGTCTCACCCTCTCTGGGTGTACGTGGCAGCAGCGGTTTATGCTCCCTTGCTGAAGGCGCTGTCTGGAGCTTACTCGGTCTTTCTCTTCTGGGTGAAAATCCATGATCCGGCCTACATTGTTCGATCAGGCGACGTCGGTGCTCATGCATCTTCCTTATTGAAGGTGTCACGGTTGGGGGAACCTTCTCGTCATCCGGGTATTGCCAATGGCAATGGTACTGTTGAGATTTTCCTGCAGTGGGTCGTTCGCCTCGCCTTGACCCCTATGGGTCTTTTTCTTTTATCTTTTCAGCTGTGTGCACCGCTTGTTTCGTAATTTAGTGTTAACCACCACATTTGTACATTATTTGTGAAAGCAGACGCTATTTAATTAACATATGACCTAATCAATGTGCAGGCGTTGTCATGTTGCTACCTAGTACCACTGAATTTGTTTTTCCAAATAATGTATTGTCCTGCGACCATGACCACATTTCAATTTCATTAACTGACAAATATCTACGATCAACCAGTTACAATATACTCCCTCTGTAAAAAAATATAAGATCTTTTAGATCACTAATACACACAAACATTGGTTCCGTGTAAATATGTACTCCCTCTGTCCCGTAATATAGGACATTTTTTTACACTAGTGTAGTGTCAAAAAATGTCTTACATTATGGGACGGAGGGAGTACTACATAACATGGCACCTCTCATGCATCGTCTGCTCGCCCTGCGAATAGTGGCGGAGCGTGAACCATAATTAATGGGTGGCCAAACGGGATCACAGACAAGATATAGCTACAGAGATTAGAGAAGCCGGGTGATTAGAAGAGATATTAGCAGCAGGAGGGTGGATAATTTCTCACGGAAGGGGGGGCCAGGGCCCGGTTGGTCACACCGACGCTCCGCCACTTCCTACAAACCAGCTTCTACTCCCTCGGATTCAAATTAAACGAAGTTCTAGATTTATGCTAAATTCCAAGTTTATACGAAAGTATTTCAACGTGTAGAACACTTCATAAGTTTCATTAGATTCTTTATAAAATATATGTTTATACCATGTGTATTTTTAATATTGGAGGTCTTACCATATTTTTTTGTGAACTTAATTAAACTTAAACAGGTTTGTCTTAAATCAAACATATAACTTAACCTAATTTGGAATAGAAGGGGTGGTGGGCTGGGGGTGGGGGTGCAATCGCCTACGATTAATTTCTTGAGCTAATTCAATTTTATTTACATAGCCGTTGAGTTTTTAAAGGCATAGCCATTGATTTTTCAAAGGTATAGCCGTTAATCAATCGATCTGATGCACCAATAATTCAAAGAAAAATAAACATGTATGCTGTCACTGGATTCCCACAGGCACCGAGTTCTCACTCTTTGTTGACAGGAGTCTTGAAGGGGTATTGAAAAAACAGACGTGTGGGAGTTGGTTCATGTAGATTCACGTGCGTAAGAGATGTGTAAAAGAAGGTTTGACATGATGTGACTTAATTTGAAACTTTTGACCAGGGAAAAAAATTCAGATTTGGTCAAATTAGCTTAATCCATTCGCAGTGGGTGAACATATGATTCATTTCCGTCAAATGTGACGTTCAGAAGAGATTTAATTGGACCCAGACTCCAATCATGGAACATCCTGCTCCAGCGGTTGTCCACGGTGCACCTGTCACATGGGTCTGATGTATTTCGATGGAACCTTCATGGGAATGGAAAATTCTCAGTGGGTTCTATGTATAGAGCGTTAATCCAGTCTGATGTGCCAGTTCATAATAATAAGAATATCTGGAAGATGAAGATACCTCTTAAGAATAAAATCTTTGCATGGTATCTTCGTCGCGGAGTCAATCTTACTAAAGATAACCTAATTAAGAGGAATTGGCATGGAAGTCCGCAATGTGTCTTTTGTCATCATGATGAGACAATAAAACATTTATTCTTCCAATGCAAATTGGCTCGTCCTATATGGTCAGTCATCCAAATAGCTTCTGGCTTGTATCCTCCTTGTAGTGTTGCTAATGTATTTGGCAACTGGTTACATGCGATTGATCACATGTTTAGAACTTTTCTCAGGGTGGGAGCGCTTACCGTTATTTGGTCGCTTTGGCTATGTAGAAATGATAAAGTTTTTAGCGATAAAAGTACTTCTCTGATGCAGGTTATCTACAGATGTACCGGGACTCTTCGTTTATGATCCTCTCTACAACGCGTGGAGAATCGAGACCTGTTTACGGAGGTGTGTACACGATTGGAGGCTACGGCGAGGGATGCTTTTACCCAACATGGGTGGCGGCATGATCTTAGGATTGGCCCCCTTCCGCTTTAGGCGTTATACGGACTCTTCATGTTTTTGTATTTCGCCTTTTTTATTTATTTTTCATTTGTGTGAGAAGACCTTATTTGGCTGTGTGCATCTTAATAAAACAGAGGCTGGGTGTAATGCTTAAATCTTTTAAGTAATAAAGCGCCCCTTTTTCGGAAATAATGATTGCATTTTGTCACTGTCATAACTCCATGCTTCACCGTAAGAAAATATATAGTCACTGTAAAAATATTTTATGTTATGTAAAATTACAAACGTAAAAACATAGTGTAAAATATACATAAACTCCAAATTGTCTTGTCATATGACCTATATATATATGTGGAGATCTCACGTAGGCAAAGCTCGCCAGGAGAGCTGGACGCCGGTCGGATGGACACCGGCGGCTGCCAACGCCAATATACGTCAGCGCTTGGGCCTCTTGGTTGAGTGAAATATATATTGTACGGACCAATTGCATTATAAGTAAAGTTATTATTAGTTCAACATAACTATAATGTCAAATCAAATTAATTAACTATCCACTGGCTCGGCCTAGCTACCTTCGAAGTAGCTTCTAGATGCAATGGGTGGATGGGATTGGATTAATTCGGCGCACTAATTCAATATGCAAAATGTTGTTAATCAACCTGGTGCACCATGAACCCAGAAACAATGGACATGTATGATGTCACTGGATTCACACCCCATGCATCGATCCATCCCCCATCGTTCCTTTGAGATTCATGCCCTGTTTTGTTTTTTTTGGCAAAGTTTATCTTGTTTCAAAATATTACATGATGATTCATGAGTTTTTTTTCTTGTTTCAAAATAGTATATGATATTTAGTTGAGATTTCTTTCTTGTTTCAAAATGTATCATAAAATTTCATTGTGTACTAGAAAATCCACTCCACTCTTATTTGTTGGTATGCAAGAAAATATTATGATACACTTAGAAACGAGAAAAAGACCTGATGAAACACTACGAAACAGACGACGTGGCATGAATCTTAAAGCAGCAACAGACGATGGATACATGCATGAAAAATATGATTTCTCTGCGCGGCAGCTCCGTAAAGCTTGACCGGCGCGAGCGTGTCTTGAAAAGGTATTGGAAACAAACGTGTGGAAGTTGGTTGATGTAGATGCACGCATGTGGTATAAAAGATGTTTGACATGATTTGGCTGAAGCTTTCAACTGGAGAAAATATATTTGATCAGGTCTGGAACTTCTCCATCACGGATATGTCTGAACTGGGCATGTAAACTTCAAACATTATAAATAAGCTCAAGTTCAGGAATTATCAGTGAAAAACAATTGTAGAGGCAGTCGTTCAACAGGATTTTGTGCGTGTGTGTGTGAGAGAGAGAGAGAGAGAGATGACTTAATCAATGCTTTAGCGTTAACCACCACATGCCAATTAGTAAAAGAGATGACTTAATCAATGCTTACCTTACCTCTGGGTTATTGACTTGGCTACACATGTCTGGATCAATGGTAGGTCAGGGGTGCTTTCGCTTTGGTTTCAGAAAACTCATGTAAAAGATTAGGTGGCGGTTTATAATTCTTCAATGGAAATTGTTGAGAAGGCTCGTTTGCTTCGGAAAAGGGAATAAAAGAGGTGATGGTTGGAACAGAGGACTAGTTCTAACGCGCAGCATGTATCCACTATAAATTCGTACTCGAGTACCCATCACATTGCACATTACATCTCAGAACCAAGCGAGCAATGGCAAAGGGGTTCTTCTCTTCTTCCTCCTCGCGCGCTCATCGCCGTGTAGCTTGGGTGCTGCTTTGCCTTTGCATGCTCCTATGCACAGTGCACGGAGGATCATCATCTCGCAAGGTATGTAATTAATCAAGCAAGCAAGTTTCCGTGGTTCAATTAGTTAACCCACCTTTGCATGCACTCATGTGTCTATTCATGTTTAGGTCTACATAGTTTACCTAGGCGACGTGAAGCATGGGCACCCCGACCACGTTGTGGCTTCGCACCATGACATTCTCACCACTCTTCTCGGAAGCAAGGAAGAATCTTTGGCATCTGTGGTGTACAACTACAAGCATGGCTTCTCAGGCTTCGCCGCCATGCTTACACCGGAGCAAGCAGAGCAACTTGCAGGTTGGGACTCGTCGTCCAGTGAACATCTCGATCAGTTTTGCCTTGCATGACAATTTCTGATATGATGTGATGCGTGCAGAGTTTCCGGAGGTAATCAGCGTCGAACCAAGCAGAAGGCACAAGGCAAGCACCACGCGGAGCTGGGACTTTCTTGGGCTCAACTACCAGATGTCTGGCAGTGCGCTTCCCCACGGGACCAACTACGGAGAGGATGTGATCATCGGGGTGATTGACACCGGTTAGTATTTATCTATTTATCAGTTACCACTTAATTACCACCACCTGGTCTCATATCAATATATGCCATGCATATGTTTAATTTAATCTGGATAATTATTTACAGGCCGGCCGGGAGATAAGTATTTTTAATTAACATTGGAAAATTTTCTGATCATACATAAGAATTCACGTTCAGTGCAAAATTGTTAAGAATTTTTTTTTTTGATATGATGGCCATCGATTGGTAGTTGACTAAGAGCAAATTATTTTCATGTCAGACCGAGCCAATCACTCCCATCTTAATTTGGCACCTTGTTTTTCTTACACAAACCGACTAATCAGGGATCTGGCCGGAGTCGCGAAGCTTTAGCGATGAAGGGTACCCACCGATACCATCAAGGTGGAAAGGGATGTGCCAACTCGGGCCGGACTGGGACAAGAACAACTGCAGCCGCAAGATCATCGGCGCACGGTTCTACGACACTGGAGTTTCTGAGGAGGCCCTCAAGACGGACTCGCTCTCGCCTCGTGACTATAGCGGCCACGGCACGCATTGTGCATCCACCGCGGCGGGCTCGGCCGTGCAGGCGGCCAGCTTCAATGGCCTCGCCAAGGGGGTAGCACGGGGAGGCGCACCACACGCTCGCATAGCGGTCTACAAGACCTTATGGGGCGTTGACGGCTTCGGCGATACGTCGGCCTTTCTTGCTGCCATCGATGATGCAATCCACGATGGTGTGGACGTGTTATCGTTGTCCGTCGGATTCCCGGACGAGAACTCGTTCGGCGCCCTGCATGCGGTTCAGAAGGGGATCACCGTGGTGTACGCGGGCGGGAACGACGGACCTAGGCCTCAGACCCTTGAGAACACTTCGCCGTGGGTCATCACCGTGGCAGCGAGCAAGGTTGATCGGTCATTTCCGACGGCGATCACACTAGGAAACAACCAGCATATACTGGTAAGTATACGTGTATGACTGAGGAAATCTCCGAAAAATCACAAGCTCAAATGTTCCGGTGTGTCTATATTCCTATTCCTGAGCAAACTCTGCCTGGCTATTTCATTTTGTAGGGTCAGTCCCTCAACTACCACGTGGTGAACTCATCGTCCGGGAGCAGCCGTTTCACAGGCCTTGTGTCAGACGAGTAAGTAAACCAAGTTACCTGTTAGTTCTTTATTAATATCTACTTATAGGGCAATTCTGACGCAGATTTCATTTTTCTTTGTGTATGTAGATGTACCATAGCATCTCTTAATGCCACTGCCAAGGATGTGAAAGGGAAAATCCTTCTCTGTTCTCCCTTGCCAGATGATCCATTGGCGATCGCCCCAGGGATCGTTTTCAACAACGCGTTACAATATGTCCGGAATGGCGGGGGATCCGGACTTATTTTCGCTCAATATACAACAGACCTTTTAGGTGTTTGCCAAGGCATAGCCTGCGTCATCGTGGACCTTGACACTGGTAAGAAGATCAAAAAATACATCCTTGGCACAAGGTACGTACCGTAGGCGCACCCAATTTCATTACATTTAATTTGTTGCAGTTGCATTGAGTCTATCCCTTCTGATTAATAGACATTTTCATTTGTAACTAAGCAGCTCTCCCATGGCAAAGATCGAACTGGCACACACCGTTATCGGGAAAGAGATATCCGCACCAAAAGTGGCCTCGTTCTCCTCTAGAGGTCCATCACCTGATTACCCCGAAATTATCAAGGTACATACAGTACAAATGTGGCAAGAGTGGACTAGCGAGCCATTACCAAACCTATCATCAGCACATCCTTGTATCAGCTTTTGTCTCACACTGTCTTCCTTCTTCAATAGCCTGACATAGCTGCACCGGGAGCCAACATCTTGGCAGCAGTGGGAAATTCCTACGTATTTATGTCTGGAACGTCAATGGCAACCCCACACGTTGCTGGCATCGTCGCACTGTTGAAAGCTCAGCACCCAGATTGGTCTCCTGCGGCGATTAAATCAGCCATCATAACCTCCGGTAAGCGAACTGCAGCTAGCCATTGCCCTGAGATCATCTGATTCCTAGTTCACCAGTTCATGACTTTTTTACCTTTGTTTTGCTGTTTCTGCCTGGTGATGAAGCCCATGTAACCGACGAGCGTGGCATGCCGATACTGGCAGAAGGGGTGCCTCGAAAAATCGCTGACCCATTCGACTACGGCGGTGGGAACATCAATCCTGGCGGCGCGGCCGATCCCGGTCTGGTCTATGACATCGATCCCCGCGACTACAATAAATTCTTCGGGTGCACCATCATCAGGAGGGCAAACGTGAGTTGTGATGCGACAACGTTACCGGCATATCACCTGAACCTGCCCTCTATCGCGATCCCTGAGCTGAGGCATCCAATCACCGTGTGGAGGACAGTGACAAACGTCGGCGAGGTCAACTCCGTGTACCACGCACAAGTCCAGAGCCCAGCTGGAGTCAAGATGGAGATTGAGCCGCCGGTGCTCGTTTTCAACGCCATGAACAAAGTTCAGACGTTTAAGGTGAAGTTGTCGCCTATGTGGAAGCTGCAAGGGGACTACACCTTCGGCAGCATTACGTGGCATAAGGAACAGAAGGCTGTGAGGATTCCTGTTGCAACCCGAATTACAATTCAGGACTTCTATGCGGATGTTGCATAAATAACTCGAGGTGCAACATAAGTACAGGAAATTATGCTCTTGATTTGCACTATAATGAATAACAACAGTAAATGGATATAAATTCTTTATAATGGCTGTCCCGGGGCTACTTTTGATACTCACTTAGCCTAGAAAGACATTTATCTTGTCGGAAGGCATTACTTATGATACTTAGCCACCATCCGCACAGATGACTAAGGCCGGTCATAGTGGGAGTAACTTAGCTAGTAACATAGCGCAGCCCGAGATAAGTCTGCTTATGTGGCATGCAGTTAATGAGAAGAGAGGTGTTCTAAGTAATATAATACGTTACCGTCACATAGCACTTCCTAAGATAAAATTAGTGTACGAACTAATAAATACAACCACTTATTACACTATCTCTATGTTACTCCCAATTATGAAAGTAGTAACATAGACTAGTGTCATATGCATGAGCATGACACTTGTTAACCGGATAGAGTGTTGACAAGAACGATTAACCATGCATATGATTACTAGTCAGAAGATTATAACATTTAACTCTTTAATTATCCTTAATTTTCAAGGGTATCTGGTTTGTTTAATACTAGATTCGAGATCTTTTTCACAAAAACTCATTTTAAATTTTCTTGATCGAAAGACATCTGCTGGCTTGGCTTACTCCCAAACTAGCTTCTACTTGATGGAATGTGTTTGGATTAATTCCACGCATTTATATGATATGTATTACTTACATGTGCCTTATAATGTCACTCGATTCTCTCATGCGTCGAATTCTCTCACACTTTGTTGTGGTAGTACATGGCACAATCGGGGCCAACAATTCCTTGATATTGGAGGTAGATCTGATGTGTAGATCGCGTGTCTGAGACTATAGTCGATGTGGCCAATACTTTGAAACTTTCAACCATAGAATCAAAATATTCAGAGTTGGTCCCATTTGGTCAAACTGGTTTGATCCAATTGCGGTGGGAGAGTTATGTACATATGATCTAGTCACGTCCAAATGATTGCATTTCCTCGTTGTTGCTCGTAGCCGCCTGTTTCTTAGTTTAGTGTTAACCTCCACATGTGTACATTATTTGTGAAAGCAGCCGCTGTTTATTTAATAGAAGACTTAATGCATGCTCAATTATCCCTGTCTTATAAAACTGGCTCTGGAGTGGTCAGGAGTGGCCCTGGGGGGGGGGCAGACGGGCATGCATCTGTTATAAACTAGATGATACCCCGCGCGTTGCTGTGGAATCGGTTGTAATATATTTTAACGAGATTTTATTGGGTGGAATATAAATATT
The DNA here is from genome assembly GCF_018294505.1 of Triticum aestivum. Taxonomy (NCBI): domain Eukaryota; kingdom Viridiplantae; phylum Streptophyta; class Magnoliopsida; order Poales; family Poaceae; genus Triticum; species Triticum aestivum. The sequence continues at coordinate 900,145 of NC_057802.1, read as the reverse complement.
TAGATAAATAACACATGAACCACTATAAAAAATACATATAATTCATTGTATTTGATTATTTGTAGTTGTAAAATATATATTGAATATAATTAGAATAATAAAATAAAAATCTTTTCCCATGCATGGTTGCATGTGGTGGTGGTCTTTTCCCATGTATGGTTGCTTGTTGAGGTGGACATTATCTCATCCATAATTGTATGGTGATGTAGCATGCTTGCATGTTGAGATAAATAAGTTAGTGGGGATGAATCTCTTAAATATATAGGGTTCATGCTCCGTGCGCTAGCACCATCACATTACACATTACATCTCACATTCAAACAAGCAATGGCAATGGAGTTCCTCTCTTCTTCCTTCTCGTGCCCTCATCACCATGTAGCTTCAGTGCTGCTACTGTTGCTTTGCCTGTGCATGTTGTCATGCAGAGTACATGGAGGATCATCTCTCGGTTTTGCTTTGCACGACCATTTTTGATGCCATTGGCGATCATGTGCAAAGGTCATCAGTGTCCAGCGGAGCAAAAGGCACAGGGCGAACACCACACGGAGCTGGGACATTCTTGGGCTCAACTATCAGATGCCTGGAACTACTGGTAGTGGGTTAGAACCACTGTCTGGGATCGTACGTACGTAGGATGCTGTCATTGGAGTGGTTTTTTTTTTCGGGGGTCATTGGAGCAATTGAGTGAACTGCCTCGCATCTATATATGTCATGCAAAAATATGTCACACGTGTGTTTCAATTGAATTTTGCTACATTTTAGAGGACCGGGAGATAACTGTAATGTCGATACAATGACCCGGTAGGACTAAGTACTAATTATTTCCTAGTCAGACCGAGCCGATTACTCCCATTTAACTTGACACGAGTTGTTTCTTATACAATCCGACTAATCAGTTCACGGTGTATCTGAGCGGGAACAACGTGCCTAGGCTGCAGAGCCTTGAGAACAGTTCACGGTGGGTGAGCGCCCGTGGCAGAGAGCAAGATTGACCAGTCGTCCCTACGGCGATCACATTGGGAAACAAGCGACATATAATGGTATGTAACTATGGAGCTAGTTTTTTTCTAAAGGGTGTTCTTTATTGACTCATAATTTCGTATCGAGTGGATACAAACACAATTGAGTACACACTTTTTGCAATCCACGAAATAGAAATCCGGAGGTTCAAACTCGAGAAAAAAGGATGTTCGATGCAAAACATGTTTTCCAGAATAAAACCCCCTTTGGAGTTCACCGGGCACGAATAATTCATGGGGAAAACCAAAAGAAAGTTCAGAGTCTAAAAACAAGAAAGTTTATAAAAAAGAGCATGCAAAACATAGATAAAAAATTGTATCAGAAAAGTTCAAGTTTTTTTTTCCGGGAAAGTTCAAGTTAGAACACAGTTGATTTCTAATCTTCAGTACTGAAAAAGTTCCTATACGGAAAAGGGTGTCTGGCGAAAAAAGAATTATGGAAGGCATATGCTAAATCCGAGAAAGTTAGCAGATGAACAATAAATAATTATAATAAAATAAAAAGTTCACTTCAAAAAGATAAACACCGAAAGTTTAGATGCAATTACACCGTAAGTTCATATGTGTATTTTTATACCAGAATAAAACCTATAAAAGGTTTGATGTTAACAAATTAAAATGTTCATCCCATGATTGCTTGACTGGAAGTTCCAAAATTAAACAAAATGATGTTATTTTTTGCGTTTTTAAAACTGCTCTTAATCCATGATGAACACGAAAAAAGGTTCACCATGAAAAATTTACTCCTATTCAACAACTTTCCTATAGTATATTACATGCTTCTTTCTGACAAACTATTCAATAGTTCAATTTATGTCGTCCGATAGGAATTTCAATGTATTCAAATATGTTCACCATGATCTATTTTGTAAAACGTTCAACATGACAACAACTTACCAACGGTATATTATTTTCTCAATTCCGACAAAAGGCCACTGAAAAACAAGTGAAGTTCAAACCGTAAAACACCCTTAGTTCAAACCCGCACAGGGCTCAGTTCGAGTGCCCTGCAGATGGTTGCGAATTTGAGAAAACGTTGAACAGAAAAAGGTTTCATATTTTTTTATGCCTTCCAATGGTATATCATTTGGCTCATTCCAAGATAGTTCTTGAAAAATTTGTGCCCGGATTTATTTTTGTATCTGAATTTGATTTGAGTTGTGAGGTATTTAAGAAACTTCTTAAAAAAATTGTGCCCAAACGAATTTTCCAAAGGGTGCGCGAGCAACAACGACAACACATCCACACCATCGCGGATCGCATCGTCAGTGGCAGCGAGCACCGTGGCTGTGTTGCCTTCGATGGTGCCCCAGAGGGACTTGTACACCGCGATGCGAGCCCGTGGTGCACCTCCTCGTGCAACCCCCTTGGTGAGACCATGGAAACTGGCTGCCTCGACACCAAGCCCTCCGCGGTGGACGCACAGTGTGTGCCATGGCCGTTGTGGTCCCGGGGCGAGAGCGAGTCCAACTCCAGATTGATCAAAAATTCCTGCGCTCTAGAATCGTGCACCGATGATCTTGCGGCTGCAGTTGTTGATACCCCAGTCTAGCCCTTGGTATTCGGCCGCACCCTTGGTCTCTCAAGCTTCTTGACTCCGGCCATATCCCTGATGATTAGTAGGTCTATATAAGAAAAAGACCTTTAAAAACCGGAGTGATTGGCTCGATCAACTTGGAGATCATTATTTCTTCATGGATTGTTTGTTCATATTCGATCACTTGTTGTTCTACAGTGTACAAAATCAAAATCAAAATCAAGCAGCGGTGATTAACTAAATAAATACTAACCGGTGTCAACCACCCCGATGATCAAGTCCTCTCCATAGTTGCTTCCTCGGAGTAGACCACTGCCGGTGCCAGGCATCTGGTGGTTGAGGCTCCGCGTGGTGCTCGCAATGTGCCTTTTGCTTGGCTGCAAGCCCTTGGTCATGATATCTGCAAATTGCTGGGAAGTAGGAACGTGTAGAACACGAATATGCCAAGAGCCACCTGTTCCCGAACAAAATGAATATCTAACTCAATATGCTTGGTCTGACGATGATGAACCGGGTTGGCAGAGAGGTAGACCGCCGAGACATTGTCGCAGTAGACCACCGTACCATGGTCGACAGGACATGAGAGCTCCTGAAGCAGCTGGCGACGCCACGAACACTCGGCGACGACGTTGGCCACATCGCGATACTCAGCCTCAGCACTGGAGCGAGAGACCGTAGGCTGCCGGTTGGATGACCACGAGATGAGCGAGGGTCCAAGGAAGACACAGTAGCCCGAGGTGGAGCGATGAGTGTTGGGGCAGCCCGCCCAGTCGGCATCAGAGTAGGCGGTGAGAACGGTGTCGGTGGAGGCGTGAAGTGTGACGCCGAGGTCCATAGTGTCACAAACATAGCGGAGAATCCGCTTGACAGCGGCCCAATGAACGTCCCGAGGAGCATGAATGTGAAGACACACATACTGGATCTCCGGTCGAGTCAAAGTGAGGTACTGAAGAGCCCCAACAATAGACCGGTAAAAGGCAGCATCCGAAGCAGGGGAACCATCTGTGGCAGAGAGCTTGGTCTTCGTATCAACGGGCGTAGCAGCAGGCTTGCAGTTAAGCATGCCAGCGCGATCCAGGAGCTCATGAGCGTACTTCCGTTGGTGAAGGAAGAAGCCATCCGGACGGCGCACCACCTCAACACCGAGGAAGTAGTGCAGCGGACCCAAGTCCTTGATGGCAAACTCCGCGCGAAGACGGGCAGTGAGCTGACTGAGAAGACCAGCCGTACATGCCGTCAAGATGATGTCGTCGATATAAAGGAGCAAGTATGCCTTGTCGGAGCCCTGGTGATAGACGAACAACGATGCGTCTGAGTGGGTAGAGCGAAATCCGAGCTGGTGCAGAAACACCGCGATGCGCTGGTACCAAGCGCGAGGAGTCTGCTTGAGTTCGTACAAGGACCGCGAGAGCAGACACACGTGGTCGGCAAGCGCCGGATCAACAAACCCCGTGGGCTGCTGGCAGAAGACCTGCTCCTCGAGGTGACCATGAAGGAAGGCGTTGGAGACGTCCATCTGGTGCATCGGCCAGGCACGGGAGACCGCAAGGTGGAGAACCGTGCGAATCGTCCCGGGCTTAACGACTGGAGCGAAGGTGTCGGTGAAGTCGATGCCAGCGCATTGCCGGAAACCACGAACAACCCAGCGTGCTTTATAGCGGTCAAGGGTACCATCAGGACGGAGCTTGTGTTTTAAGACCCACTTCCCGATAATCACGTTAGCGTGCCGGGGATGGGGAACAAGCTGCCACGTCCGGTTGCGCAGCAAGGCATCAAACTCCTCTTGCATCGCAGCCATCCAGAGCGGGTCACGAGGAGCGGCTCGAATGAAGGACGGCAACGGCAACAGCGACGGCGTAGAGGTGGATGCCGCGTGGACGTACTCGTCCGAAGCATAGCGCGAGCTCGGGCGAAAAATGCCCGTACGGGCGCGAGTGACCGGACCGACCGCGGGTGGTGAGTTCGTAGCCACCAGGGGGCGTCGAGGCCGCAGCCGAGGACGAGGCTGCGGAAGCCCGGTCCGCGTGCGGGGCTGACCCGCTGGCCGTCGAAGCCGCGGTCGAAGGGGGCACCACAGGAGCCGGTCGCGATGGAGCGGCGGAGGGCGGCTCAGACATCGCGCCGGCAGAAGAGGCCGCGGGGGCCGCCGTGGCGAAGGACGGCGGCGAGGTGGACGCCGAGGCGGCCGCCGAGCCGGAAGACGACGTCAAGGCGGGGCCGACGCTGGACCCGGAGGCAGCCGGAGACGCGTGACGCGCCTCGAAGCCAGGGCGGGCCAAGGGCGGCGCGCGAGCGCCTCGGGCAAGACGCCAATGGTCCCACATCTTCAGCGGTGGGAGGGACAGCCGGAGGAACCCGCTGAAACGGAAACACAAGCTCATCAAAGTAAACATGTCGGGAGGTGAACACTCGATGGGAGACGGGATCGTAGCACCTATGGTCCTTGGAGTTGGAAGGATAGCCGATAAAGATGCATGCAACAGAACCTGGTGCAAGTTTGTGAGGAGAAGTGTCGGCAGTGCTATGATAACAAAGACACCCAAAAATACGCAAACCATCAGAAGAAGGTGGCGTACCAAAGAGAAGATGGTGAGGTGCGTAGTTCCACCGCGGGCGACAGGGCTGAAGATTAAGGAGCAGTGATGAAATAGCAAGTGCGTCTGGCCAGAAGAGAGGCGGCACATTAGCGTGAAACAGGAGCGTGCGAACACAGTCATTCAGAGTGCAAAGGACGCGTTCAGCTCGACCGTTCTGTTGTGAAGTATACGGGTAAGTGAGACGAAAAATTGTGCCATGGTGCGCAGAAAAGTGCAGAAAGCAAGGTTGTCGAACTCTTTTCCATTGTCAGTCTGAAGAGCAAGAATGGAACGTCAAAACTGCGTGCTGACATAGGAGTAAAAATCCGTCAGAATGGAAAGTGCATCCGACTTGCGCCGCAAAGCAAAAGTCCACACATAATGAGAATAATCATCAAGAATAACCAGATAATTCAAACAGCCCGAATTACTAGGAACTGGAGAGGTCCACATATCGCTATGAATCAACTGAAAGGGAAAAGAAGCAATGCTAGTGGAGTTATTAAACGGAAGACGAACGTGTTTGCCGACATGACAGGCATGACAAGTGTGATCCTCGATCTTATTACAACTGAAACTGAAACTCCTAAGAATATGACGAAGAGTGACGGGGTTGGGATAACCCAAACGAGCGTGCCAGAGATTAACGCCAGCGGAGAGAGCGACCGGTGCGGTGGTCGTGGAGGAAGGCGGATGCACCGGATAGAGCTCGTCGGGGCTGTCACATCGGTGAAGTGCCATCCTGGTTCGAGCGTCCTTGACACAAAACCAAGCTCGTCAAATTCAACAGTAACAGGATTTTGACGAGTGAAACAACGAACGGAAATAAGATTCTTACTAAGATGAGGTGACACAAGTATGTTAGACAGAGATAAAGACATGGAATTAGAAGGAAAAGAAGTGTGCCCGGCGTGTGTAATGGGAAGGGTGGAACCGTCGCTGACAATGATGCGGCGGTCGGTAGTGACGGGAGTGAAGGAGGTAGATTATCAGGATGAGCAAACATGTGAGCCGTGGCCCCGGTGTCCATGTACCAATCACCGCCTCCAATGTAGTTGTTCGGCATAGGGGCGGTGTGCAGCGCGGCGAGAAGCACCGGATCCCAAGGCGCCGGTGGCAGCGCCGGCGAAGGTGACAGGGACGCCATCGGGAAGCCGTAACCGCCACTCAGCTACGCGGTGGGTACCCTCCATAGGGCTGCGGAGCCGCGCAGTACGCCTGATGCGCTGGCGGACGCGGCACGGGAAAATTCGGTGCAGGAGCCCGTGGGACCGGCATGGTGTATGCATGTACGACACCGGTCCATAGGTTGTACCCGGCGGCCCACGGAGGAGGCACCTAGAGCTGCTGCTGCTGACGAGGCGCGCCCGCAGCCTGCTGCTGCTGGGCGCCGCGCCGGCCTCCGCGGCGCTTGTCGGCGGGTGGTGCGGGAGGGGCGGGGGCCCCGTACGGGGGCGGCGGGAGGGGCAGCGGCGGCTGCTGCTGCTGCGGTGACGGGTAGGGCGCCGGATGGCGCTGCTGTGGGGGCGCGGCCGGGGCAGCGGGTGGCGGCGGTGGCCCGCCGTGGGTGGTACCGGCGGCGAGGGCGGTGTGGATGGCCCGCGCCTTCACCTGCTTCATCCGCCTCTCCTCCAGCCGGAGGTAAGCAACGAACTTGGCGAAGACGAGCTCAGGGATGAGGGTGAGGTTCGCCGCGGCGTTGCCGAAGTCCTTGTTGAGGCCGGCGGTGAGCGTGCTGGGGAGGAGATCATCGTCAATCTTCGCGCCAATATCACGGAGCTCGTCAGCGAGAGTCTTGAGGCGGCGACAATAGTCGTCGACGAAGGAGTTGTCCTGGTGGCATCCAAAAAACTCTTGCTGCAAAAAAACACGACGTTGAAAACGATTGTCGGTGAAGAGCCCGTTCAGCTTGGTCCACACGGCGTGGGCGTCATCACCGTCTTTCGCGGCCGTTTGAAACAGGTCCGGCGAGATGATGAGGAAGAACCACCGGATGAGCGTGGCGTCGATGGTGGACCAGTCATGGAAGTCAGGGACGAGGCTGGAGTCGACGGAGCCGTCCACATAGTTGACGAGGTGGTACTACCGGAACACGAGGGAGAAGTATGTCTTCCATGCGTAGTAGGAGGCGTCCGTCTGGGAGAGACGAACCGGAGCCCGCTCATAGATGTTGAGGTTGCGGATGTCGTTGACGTCGGGAGGGTTGGCGTCGGCGAATGGGTTGGAGTTGATGGTGGAGCCGGATGAGGTGACAGACGACGGCATGGCGGGGAGGTGGTGGTGCGGCTCGGGCTAGGGTTAGGGTTTTTGGCGGCGGCGGCATGGGAGAGGTGTGGCGGCAGCGTGGGGTGGAGATGCAGCGGCGACTAAGGGAAGCGGCGGCGGCGAGGAGAGAAGACGGCGGCAGCGCTAGGGTGAGGTGGCTGCGGGGTGGCGCGTGACGGCAGAGAGCGGTGGCGGCGAGGGCAGCGGCAAGGAGAGCGTGGCGGCGAGGGAGGAGGTAGTGGTGGCGGCGGCGGCGCGGAGGAGGCGCGCGGCGGCGGCGGCGGCGACGGAGCAGAAACGAGGTTGTAAACCTAAAAAACTGATACCATGTATGTTATGAAAATTGCAGGATGTATTACTCAGGTGTGATCGTACGTATATATGATGTATAACGGTGAACCATGACCTCAATTATATAAAAAAATTAGAAGATGGCCCAATACACAACACATATACTCGCATGTCATGGTGGGAGGCGACGACGCCCGTCGGGGTGCCCATGCTTCACGTCGCCTAGGTAAACTATGTAGAGCTAAACACGCATGCAGCTGGAGGAGGGTTAGCTTGCCACCGTTAGGTAAATGAATCAGTGGAACGTGCATGCATACATTCTTGATTAATTACCTTGCGAGATGATCCTCTGTGTACTCTGCATGACAGCGTGCAGAATCAAAGCTGTAGTAGCACCAGAGCTCCACGGTGATGAGCGCGCGAGGAGGAAGAAGAAGAGAACCCAAGCTCCATTGCCTCTGCCTGCTTGTTTCTGAGAGGCGTGTATGTAATGTGATGGTGTGGGTCTCATCGGTGGTTGTCGGATATGAACATTTACCTAAATACTTAATAGTGCAGCTGCACTAATTGGATGTCGCGAGCGCACGCGGTACAGTATAAGAAACTCACATTACAAAAAGGGTAATTAACATTCTGTGTCATCATTACACTACAAAAAAGGAAAGTATATATTTCTCATCCCGTCGAGTCGATCGCTCCCTACTTTGCACAAATCACTCAAAAAAGAACAAGTATGTGCATTTATGTGGGCTTAATAAAAGTTTAAAAAGCCATAACTTTTGATTCAAGTATCGGAATTCAGATTCGTTTTCATCGTTGGGTTTCTCGCTACGAGTTCTTCAAAACTAGATCTATGTTTCGACAAACTTTCTATTTTGAGCAACTTTAGGTGCTAAAGAGATAACTTTAGTGCTATAGGAAAGCAACTTCTTCTTAGTTTGCCTACTATGATTGCCTATCAACGAGAAGTCATTATAAGGTGCCTCCCATGACTATCATGTTCACTAAATTCACATATCAGTTGTCCCCAAAAGCTTATTAGTGAAGCTGCACTATTTGGAGACGTCGAGCGCACCCTCCCAAGCCATTCAATTTGGCACGAATCGCACGCAGGTGCTTTCCTGTCTGGTGTGACAACCGAAGGTATGGTGAGGCCACTTCCAAACAAAACAAAAAAGAGATAACCACTGCAGTTCATGGAAGCACCGCCCCCATCCCCACCCCCACTCCCACCCCATTTTCTGTCGGTTATCTTCGAAGAGACGGAGGGGGAAAGGGGAGGGGATTCGCTCGTGCGCCACCATGATTCGCCGTGGAGGGAGGCAGCAGGCGACCTCGGTGGCCACACAAATCGCAGCTGGATTTCGGAAAAACTATCACACAACAAAAAACACACAGAAAAAGATACTTGGATCCTTTCTTTATGCACAATACATGAAAAATAAGATAGTTGCCCACAATTAACCATACAGTTGCCTAAAACCATGTATTTCATTGGCTAAACCTCATGAACAAAAACATTACCAAAACCCCGATTTGGCCAATATCTAAAGGTTTTAGAGGTTTTAGATACCTTTCAATTAAGTTTGTGTCATAGTGGCGTGTCAAGAATTTCTTCTCTCCGGGTGGGATCCAATGGTATGATCGTAAACACTTGGCGAATGATCATAGAGGGTGGCGGGGTAGAGCTGGTCATGGGGACATAACTAAAACCATGAATTTTTTTTTATAGTATTAAGTTTATCTGTGAACCCCTAAAAAACGAACATGTGTATGTTTGTTATCCATTTTGCTGGTGTCATAGTTGCCCACAATCAGCTATACAGTTGCTTAGAACCATGTCTCCAGTTGCCCAATCCTCATGAACAGAAACATTACCAAGTCCATAATTTGGCTAATATGTAAAGGTTTTGGATACCTTTCAATTAAGATTGTGTCATAGAGATGCATCAAGAATTTCATCTCCTTGGGGTGGGATACCTTGGTATGATCGTAAATACTTGGCGAATGATCATATAAGGGGAGCGGTGTGGAGCTGGTCATGCGGACATACCCAAAATCATGAAGTGTTTTTAGGGGATTAAGTTTATCTGTGACCCTACAAAAATGAACATGTGTATGTTCTTTATCCTTTTTTCAGGTGTCATAGTTGCCTACAATCAACGATAATGTTGTCTAAAACATGTATCCCCTTGCCCACAATTAAGCATACAGTTGTCTAAAATCATGTATCCAGTTGCCCACAATCAACCATATAGTTGTCTAAAATCATGTATCCAGTTCCCCACAATAAACCATATAGTTGTCTAAAACCATGTGTCCAGTTGTCCAATCATCATGATCAGAAATATTACCAAGACCATAATTTGGATGCAAAGGTTTTTTATACCTTTCAAAGTTTGTGTCTTAGAGATGCGTCAATAATTTATCTCCTCGGGATGGGATCCCTTGGTACGATCAAAAATACTTGGTGATCCGGCTTGATGTCGAAGGGAGCAATGGACGCTGAGGGGCCCTGAGAACGCCCCCTTGTCGTTCAGTTAGGAAGATTTCGGACGTACGGACTTGTTCAAACAAATTAGGTGACCATCATTGGATGGTTAAAGGTGTCTAGAGAGGTCGATCCTGACATTTGGGGTGATTGGATGTCCTTATGGTAGGCAACTTAGAGGTGAAGCTAGTCAATTGGTAGTCATGGTAACCAATTTAGAAGTATACTCTGCTGATAGGTAGTCATATTAGGAGAGAAAAATGAGTTGCTTTCCTATAGCACTGAAGTTGCCTATGTAGCACACAAAGTTGGTTGGGAAAAAAAGTTTGTCGAAATCTACTCATATGGGATCTAATTTTGAAGAACTCATCGCGAGAAACCCAATAGTGAAAACAGATCGAAATTCTGACATCCGAATCAAAAGTTATGACTTTAATTTTTTTGTTGAAACCCTACATAAATGCACGTGGTCTCTCGGCTGAGATAACCTGAGAATGAGAGACTACGTACTTTCCTTTTTTGATAGGCTAGGTTGACATGCCACATCAATTTTTTAATATAATGGGTGTGCTCGAGTAGTCCATCGAATGCCCATGCGCTGCCTAGCCATGGCCCTGTTTGGATACTCTAACACAATTAGAGTTAGAGTTATTTTCTAACCCACTCTAACTCAAATAACCACCTCTCCACCGGGATATGGGTTAGATGGAACTAACCCACTCTAACCCTACCTGTTTGGATACTTTTGGGTTATTTAAGCCCCCAACTAACCCAAACTAGCTCTAACCCCATGATCCAAACATGGCCCATGTCCAATTTTACAGTTGTTGCTATGTGCGTCTGCCTCACCCCTGACCTACCGTCGATGGAGACGTAAGTACGTAGCCAAGTCAATTAACACAGAGATAATCAACCTTTGACTAGGTCATCTCTTCATTAGCCTTCTCTTTCAAACATAACTTTTTTAGATCTCTCTTTCAAACGTAATGTGCACACATGTGGTGATTAACACTAAATTAACACATGTGGCAGCGAGGGTAAAGACGGTGAAAACAATGCAATCATTTGGACGTGCACGAATGGATCATACGTTCGTTCGCCCACCGCGATTGGATTATTAAACCAATTTGACCAAATCCAAATATTCATAATTTTCTCCCGTTCAAAGTTTCAAATTAAGTCACATCACGTCAAAGCACCTTTTATACATCTCTTATGTACATGCATCTATATCAACCGACTCTCACGCGTCTGTTGTTTCAATACCCCTTCGAGACTCGGGTCAACAAAGAGTGAGAACTCGGTGCGTGTGGGAATCCAGTGATATCTAATGAAACCAATGAAGTGTTCAACACATTGATATGTTAATTTAAAAACAGTATAACGCGGCTACCTACGAGCCTCCACATCGTTTTGAGCTTTTCAGCCTTCGGATCGCCCTAACGGAACTTGGGACCTGGTATAAATCTAGAATTTCACTTAACTTAAATCCGAGGGACCAGAAGCTGGTTCGTAGGCCGAGCCAGCCGATAATTGTGCATGAGAGGCGTGATGTTGTGTAGTGCATAGTTACACTGAACCAATGTATGTATATATATTGCAATTTGTCGATTAGAGATATTTATAATCAGTCAAGGAAATCAAAACTTGGTCATGCTCCATAAGCGCCGGATAATATATTAGTTAGTAGTTAGCGAAACAAAGTCAGTGTCCAGTGACGCCTAATGATAGATAGCAACATAAATTTCCTTTTTATAGTGTTTTTAGGTTCGGTTTTATGATGTTTGTTTACCTTTTTTGTTTATTTTCTATTTTTGTGTCTTTTTTACTTTTGGGGCTTTTATTTTATTCTTATTAATTCCCAGAAATTTTAAAAAATTATCACTTTTTTTGAAAAAAAATCATAAATTTTAAAAAAGAAAAATTTCACATTTTATAAAATCAAAGAGCCTATATAAATTATTCGTCATTTAAAAAATGTTAATGGTTTTTGGGAACATATTTGGAATTTCTAAAACATTCAACCATATTTTATAGAAAATAGAATTTTAAAATTATACTGATTTAAACTTTTCTACAACAGAAGGCTTTTTTTTACCACGCTTGAGACACTAAGTCGGTAGGGTCTATCTGCGCTCGCATTATGTGTCGCTCATACTGATTTGTATTACATCTCGCCTCAAGGTTTTAATTGTTTGGTCCGACTTTTAATTGTTTTTCATTCTCTATATTTAATGGTATCTTTGCAGTTTTTACCATTTTCCTCTTTTCTTGCTTTTCTGTGTGTATTCTTTACGGTTTTCGTCGGTTTCAATTTTCAATGGATTTGTCTTTTTTTTTCTTTTCTTTTATATGTGTTTTTGAATGTTTTCATTGGTTTCTCTGTTTTAATTTTTTTTCTCTTTCTACCTTTCTATGTGTCTTTCTATACGGTTCTCCTCTATTTTCCTTTTTTCTTTTATTTTTCTTATTTTTAACTTTTTCATTTTCTTATTTTTGTAGTACACGTCGCAAGTTTTTGTGTACATGTTTAAAACATTATTTTTGTATACATGTTTAAAACATGATACGTGTTTTTTTCGAATAAATGTTTTTTCCTATTTTCACATTACACATTTTTTGTACACATTGAAAACATTGTTTTTATACCAGGTTAAAAAAATTCAGATACATAATAAGATTTTTTTTTAAATATATATTTTTTATATGTACTTTTTTTCATACACGTTGTAAAAAAATTGTACGTCAGGAATTTTTTTTACGCATGGTTAATAGTTTTTAAAATACATGATTTACAGTTTTTTCATATAGATGTTTATGAACATTTTTCTGAATATGTGCTACACATTTGTAAAAAGTCACACATATGTTAAACATTTTTGAATGTCAAGAATATATTTTTAGTGCTATCAACATTTTTTATCGCACTAAACAAAATTACACTGTGTTAACATTTTTCAAATTGGGATTTTTTAGAAATATTTAAAAACATGTATTTAGAATATTTTGGAAATATAAACGAAAAAACGCATGACATCAACATGATCTTTGGAGTTAGTAAATGAGTGATGCTAATAATACTTTTGCTGAAAGAAGGAACGGAAACAAATCAATCAGCTGTTGGTTTCTGAATCCTCCTTTGTCCTTAGCAACACCAAACCGTTTTGATTTCGTCGAATTTTGACTCATTCATAAAACAACAAAACAATGCACAAAAGGAGCAGAGCATGTGTTGCTGTGGAAAGAATAACGAATTTTGATTTGATTGATTCATACTACATACGTACAAAAAACCGAATCAGTGTTCGTTCTTCGGTGCACATGGTGAGCAATTGGTGAGGGCCTCAGGGGTTCTTGGCCTTGATCCTCAGCTTCCTGGCGACGGCGGCCGCCCTCGGGTGCCCGGCCTTCCGGCTGTCGCCGCCGCTCTGCTCCATCTCCACCCAGTTGATCACCCGCAGCACCAGCGACTGCGGGCAGCTCTGCGCCCCCGGCTTGCCACTGCTGCTCGTTTGCTTCTTCTTCAGCCCGGCCTCCAGCGCGGCCTCCAGGAACTCCATGAACCAGCCCCCGGCCTCGGCCTGCATCTGCTTTGCCATCCTCAGCGACGACCCCAGAGGCGAGTGCGCCACAGACACCGCTGCAGGAGCGGACGACCTCTTGCTCTTGTCGTCGCCGTCGCCGACGGCCGTCTTGTCCAGGCACTTCCTGCTGGCGCTGGAGTTCCGGGCGGCGCCGCCGTCCGGCCGCGACGAAGGGTCCTGCAGCGTGCCCGGCGCGAAGGACACCGACTTGGACACGCCCCCGAACCCGAGCAGGCCCCGCCGCCTCGCCGGCGTGGTTGCCCTGTTCTGCGCGATCTCCTGCAGCACGTTCGGCGCCGGCGACGCCTCGGCCTCGGAGGCAAGCACGTCGCTGGTGGCCGCGGCGGCAGCCATGGAGGTGGCCGCCTGGATGGACTCGATGTCGGCCACGGCCTGCGCGGCCTCCTGGTGGAAGCAGAGGAAGCCGTCGAAGCACGCCGCGGGCGCGTCCGGCCTCGCCGCCTTGCTCACCTCGGCGAACATCCTGGCAACAAAACCATCAAACACATTCATTCTGGTGAGCAAAGATGGCAATGAGGAACGAAGAACACCATTTATGGAGGACATACTTGTAGATCCTGACGACGTTCTCGGTCGCCGACGCGTTGCGCAGCGCCTCCAGCGCCGCCTTCTGCGCCTGCTCCCGCTGCTCCATGGCCTCCTGAAATGACAAATTTCGCAGCATCGGTTCAGAGTTCAGTGTTCAGAGTTCAGATAGTACAACTGACAGAGACAAGGCTATCTGAATATCTGACGATCACACACCTTGCCGAGGGAGCTGAGCTTCACCGGCACCGGCACACGAGCGGCCGACGAGGGCCGCCGCTTGGAGGACGTGGCGGTGCTGCCGACGTCGTCGTCGGAGACCGGCGAGGAGGGCTCCTCCTCCCTGGGCCTCCTGCTCATGGTCCGGACGGCCGTGCAGCTCATCGAGCTCTTCTCCTGCACACACAAACAGCTCAGCTTCAGTTAAGTTCAGCTTCAGAAGCCATGGAAAAAATGTTCAGTTCAGAGTTCAGACGTACCGGTTGGAAGGGGTTCTTGGGGATCTTGTTGGGCGGCGGAGGGGGGTCGCCGCGGTCGGCGACGAAGCTCCGGCTGCGGGTGACCAGCCGGGGCATGACGCTGGTGCTCTTCCTGACGGAAGACACCGAGCTGCGCGCCGGCGAGGGGCGCTCCTTGACGGGCGTCCTCTCCTCGAAGCTGAGCGCGATGGGCCTGACGACCTTGGGCGACGACGCGAGGAGCACCCCACTGGCGCCGCCATGGTTCTCGGGGCCCCAGGAGCCCCTGCGCGGCGCGGCGGGCTTCCTGGCGGGCTCGGGGGTGCCGACGACGAGCGGGTGTCGCCCGGGAATCGGCCGGGCGCCGACGACGACGGGGACGGGGGAGCCCGGGTCAAGGCGGTCGACGTGGAGGAACTGGCCGAGGCTGAGCTTGTTGGCGAGGACGAGGTCGGCCTGCGCGGGGGGCAGCGTGGCGTAGATGGAGTGGGAGGAGTCGGAGACCTTGACGTAGAAGCGGCCGTGCTTGGGGAAGAGGTCCACCTCGTCCATCTCCGCCGGCACGATGTCCGTCACCTGCAGCACCGCCGTCCGGTGCTCGCCCACCGGCTTCGCCAAGCCCGTCTTCATCCCGTCCAGGAGCTTCAGCAGCACGCCCGCCGACAGCGTCGCCATGGCCGGCCGCCGACGATCTGATCTGCTGACATGGGAATCGAATCAGTGTACTGGGCGGCGATCGGGGAGCGCATCGCAAGAAAGAAAGAAACGCTCTGTTCTTCGCCTGAATCATGAAACCAACCAAGCTAAATTGGACAGCGGGGCATATGAATTCGAACGAAGCGGATCCGAGGAAACCCCGGCTGATTCGGGGAAAGAGAACCTTGGGCAGTTCAATTCTTGCCTTTTCAAGAAGAGGGCAGATCAGAAATCGATCAATCATGGCGGCATCGAGCGGGACAGACAGGGGATGATGAGGAACCACCAAACAGGGCGATGGTGTGGATAGTACCTGGGAGAGAAGACGGGGGGGATTCTTGATCTCCTCGCCGGTGAGCCGTCCGGCGACGAATTAACAGCCGGAGAGCCTCGGAGGGGAGCTTTGCGCCGACGGCGAGATCCCCGGCCGGCTGCGACGAGAGATGGAGGGGACGGAGAAGCTGGTCGCGGGGGGTGGGGGAGGGAGCTGGAGAGAAAGATTGCAGCTGGTCAGGGGAGGGAGCAACGAACGGTAAAGAAGGGGGGAGGGCGTGCGGCGGCGAGTGGAGAGGGGAGAAGAAGGAGAGGAAAACGAAATTGGAACGTTGCTCAACGGTCGGCTCTGAGCTGGGGGCGAAATGACGGCCCTGCCCCTGCCACCTGTCACGTGACCTGTGCTCTGTTTTTTTTCCTGTAAAAAATGCAACAATTTGCTACTACAGTGCAATTTGGTCCCTTGACTCCACAACAAAAATGCTCTTCTGGATCGTCCAACTTGTCTATATGCTCTTAAATGCGCCGGACATCCGGGTTCAGCTGCTCGACCACGTACAAGATGACGGCGCTGCCCCTCCGTCCCTCTACCCGTCCGCTCGTTCATTGTCAGCATCGGCCGTTACATGGCGTATGCTCATCTTTGTCCTGTTCTTGGTTCACCGTTGTGTGTCGCCTGGATCGTCGGGCTTGTCCATACGTGCTTCGTAAATGCAAGAGCTCTTCGTGTCCCGATGCTCGCCCACGGATGGGATGACGGTGCCGCCCTTCCCTCTCGTAGGCCACACGTTCATTGCTAGCATGACTCGCCACGTGCCGTCTACCCTTTCTTGTTTTGTCTCCCTTTTTACGCCTCCACATTGTGCTTTCTACTTATCTTTCTTTCAATATTGCTAGGCCGAAGAACCATAGTATAAATTATTTATAGATGGTGAATGTTAATTAACAAGTGGAAAAGTTGTTTCAATTATCGTGACGAACAGGTATGGCACATGTGTCGGCGATGCACCTTGCAGCACTCCGTCACTCGACACCTTGCAGCAACTCCTTTCGACCTTGGGGGCATTCCAGTATTTCCTTCTCCGTGATGGATAATTACTTTTGATTTTATTTATTATGGTGTTTTATTATCTACAACCATTCCTTTGCGTTGGTTTCCTTCTTCTTTTTTACATTTTCATTTTTTCTTTGTTTTCTTTTATTATTGAGGGTTTGCATCGAGTTTTTTCTTTCTCTTTTTGTATATAACAGGAACATATCTTTTACACAGTGAACAATTTTGAAATACATGAAACATTTCTAATATACATCTAAAACTTTTTTTGTGTACATGTCAAACATGTCCTACATATGTGATAAATTTTTATTTAAATATATGTTTAGATGCGTCTTTTTGATTTTTCATACACATTACCCATTTTTGTATACGTATATAACATTTTTATATATCCCCTTAAAATATCAAATACATGATACACATTTTTTTTCAAACATATATTTTGATTTAAACTTTTTCATACACATGTGCATTTTTCTTACATACCAGGAACATTTTTTTGTATACACAATACTATTTTTAAATGCATGGTCACCATTGTTTGAAATATTAATTTTATATCTACTTGTTTCCATACACCTTGTACTTTGTTTTATACACCAAGAACATTTGTTTTATACATGTTTAATATTTTTCTAAATCACAATTTTCAAATACAATGTGCACAAAGCGAGGCTGAGGCGCACCCGTGAAGTAGCAGGTATTCCACCCAGCCTATGGGCTTTCTTATTTTGATTTCTTTCCTTTTTTATGGGGATTTCAGGGTTTTTTTCTATGGCAGACTCGCCCTTAGGGCTCTAGAACTGAGTCGGCTAGTAGCGCTCGCTACATGGAAGGCTCCGTTGATTTTTTGGGGAGGAGGGGGGGGGGGGGGGGGGGTTGGGAGGTCCTAATTGGCGCTTCACAGCCACCTGGTCGTGGGCTGGCCCATGTGGCGAGTGCCCGATCGCTACACCGGTTGCCCCACCTGGTCGCCCACACAAGAGTTGTTTGATTGGTTGCTGTTGACCAATTGAGTGGTCAACCGTTGACTTTAGAGAAATGAAAAGAAATAGAAAAACGCAAAAAGAAAAGAAAATGAGAATTCAAAAAAAATTCATGAACTTTTGAAAACCACGCATTAAAGAAAAGAAAAAAGAAATATAAAAAAATAAGGGGAAAGAAAAAGAACAAACCGAACTGAAGAACAAAATAGAAGAAAATAAATGAAGTAGGTGTGCATAAGCAGAAGAGTGGGCTGGTCGGCTGCACTTCCCTTAGAATGGTAAGGTCGGCAGTTCGATCCAATCGCCACCTTTTTTGGAGTTTTAAACGAAAAAAATAACGGAAATGAGCCAGCGCAGAGCGGATCGCGCGGAAGGGGGGGGGGAGGGGGTGCGCCCGTTTGCACTCACTAAAAAAAGGTTCTAGGTCACTCGATTTCCTAGTTCAATTGCTTCGGTCGGTTCCAAGCTTGACCGATCGCTGCTGGTGTTGACTAGGCTCATGTAGACCATTGAGTTTTTAGAAACAAAGTTAAAAAATTCAGAAAAAAACTTAAAAAGAAAAACAATCATAAATTTTAAAATGGTTCATATTTTTGAACAAAAAATCACAAATCTGAAAAGGTTTCAAAAAAAAAAGATCGTCCTGAGCACAAAGCAAGGCATAGGCGCACCCGTGAAGTAATAGGTATTCGACCCAGCCTATGGGCTTTCTTATTTTGGTTTTCTTTCCCTTTTATGGGGATTTCAGGTTTTTTTTTCTATGGGCGAATCTCCCTGAGGGTCCTAGAACTGGGTCAGCTAGTAGCGTTCGCTTCGGGGAACGTCCCGTTGATTCTTCTTGGGGGCTGGGGGGAGAGCTAGGAGGTCCTAATTGGCGCTTCGCATCCATCTGCTTGTGGCCTGGCCCATGTTGCAAGTGCTTGATCACTTCAGCGGTCGCCCGCATGGTTGCTTCCTTGAGCGTTGTTTGACCAGTCGTTGTTAACCAGCCGTTGACTTTAGAAAACAAAGGTAAAATTAAAAAACAAAATAAGTTGCAAAAACTGAAAATTGTTCACGAATCTTTAAAAAAAGTTCATTGAATTGTAAAAAATCCCCTGATTTTGGAAAAAAAAGTTCATCGAATTTTAATAAAAGTCATCCAATTTGCGGAAACTTCATCAAATTTGAAAAAAAAAGGTTATATAATTAAAAAAAATCATCAAATTTGGAAAAAAGTCATCATTTTAGAAAACAAATGTTCAGGAACTTTAAAAAACCACATTAAAGAAAACAAGAAGTTAAATAAAAAAGGATAAGAAAAAAAGAAAAAGAACAAACCGAATTAAAGAACAAAAAAGAAGAGAAAAAGAAGTAGGTATGCATGAGAGGACGAGTGGCCTCATGGTTGCTGCACTTTCCTTCGAACGGTAAGGACTGCACATCGATCCCATCGCCAACCAAACACATTTTTTTGGCGATTTAAACGAAAATAAAGAAACAGACATGGGCCAGCCCAGAGCGAAGCGGGGGTGTGCGTCCGTTTGAAGTTTATACTGGGCGCCTGAAGCGCGGAATAGTAATTGGCGCCTTATGCACCAGTTGGGGCAACTCGAGCACTTGTCAAATACTCCCTCTATCCCATAAGACGTTTTTCTTTCCCTGGTTCACAGGGTTTGGTCCGCTCCTAGCTTGACCGCTCGCTGCTGATGTTTACTAGACTCATGTAGACCGTTGAATTTTCAGACAAAAAAGTTCAAAAGATTCAGAAAAAATCATAAAAACAAAAACAATCACAAATTTCTAAAAAGTTCATATTTTCAAAAAAAAAATCTCAAATCCGAAAAAGTTCCAAAATTTTGAAAAAACAAATCGTGAATTCATGAACAAGAAGTAAAAAAGTTCATGAAGCAAAAAAAATCATGAATATGAAAAGTTCCAAAATTTTGAAAAACAAAATTTGAATAAGTAAGAAAGTTCATGAAATTCTAAGAAAGTTGATGGATTTTGAAAAACAAAATTAAAAAAATTGGAAAAAATTCATAAAATAAAAACATCATGGATATGAAAAAGTTCACTAATTTGGAAATATTTAACAAAAACAACAAGAAAATTTCATGAAATTTGAAAATAGTTTATATATTTTTTAAAACAACGATCACAATTTTGAAAAAAAGTACATTGATTTTAGTAAAAAGTTCATACATTAAAAATATTCGTTGACTTGAACAAATGGTTCACATGTTTGAGGGAAAAAGTTCATAACTTGGAAAAAAGTTCATGAACTTAATGAAAACATTCACAAAATTTCAAAACAATTTCACGAATTTGAGAAAAAAACCACAAATTTGAAAAATGTTCATTAATTTGAAAAAGAAAAAAGTAAAGTAAAAGAAGGAAAATAAAAGTAAAAAAAATGAAAAAGTAAAAACCAAAGAAAACTGATCCAAAACAAACAAAAAAAGAAAAAAGGAAACCGGCTGGAGCTCCTCAAAACTGGCTTGGAAGATTCTGGAATCTTCCTAAAACCAGTGATTGAATCTATCGAGAACCTTTTAAATGGACCGGCCTACAAAAAATCGATTGGGAGGCTTGGTGTGCGCCAGGTTGTTTAAATGCCCGTAAACGGCGAATAGAAATTGGGGGTTCAAACTAAATTATTATTTTTGATTCGGGGCGTTGGTTTTTCCGGTACTTTGGTTTCCTTCTCCTTGTTTTTTTATAAAACATTAACATTTAATAAAAGGAGAGGAAACCAAATGAGAAAATAATAGTATTACTCTGTGCATAAAACGACGAAGAGGCGTAGAAATGAAGACATCTGCTAGAGCATGTGATAATTGATCTAGCGGATAAGATGGTTGCGGCCTAGTTTGTTTGGTCCATTTCAGCTCGACGCCTCCGTGTATAAACAAGTCTTCCTAGTTCTGTATCAGCACCAGAAGCATATGCTCCCTTATACAAAATAAAGGACAATGTCACTCATTTAGTTGGTGAAATTTTTCTGAAATTTTATCGATGCCTAAAATGTTATTATTATGCAGTGAATGGGTAGATAGCTCGTAAAAAATTGTATGCATAAGATAAGAAAGGTGGTTAACTCTTTCAAAAAGGTGAAACGTGGTGGGTCAGTAGCTACGGTGAGACTCCCTGCACCTGATCTCGGACAAGATCATCCATGGAAACGAGAAGCCCTAAATAATTGCTCGTGTGCAGTAAATCCAGCACGTGCTCGAAAGCGACGCGGCTTGGCTAGCTGCTCATGCACACATAGTAAAAAGATCGAAAAGGCCATCATCGTTGCGTTGATCAAACCGACGATCTCCTTTGCTTGTCTATCGCAGTCACTTGTGTCATACTCCCTGCGTTCCAAATTAAATGATTAGTACAAAGTTGAGTCAGCTATTTTGAAACGGAAGAAGATGCTGTGGAGCTTTGGTAAGCAACAAGATAACAAAGCATCGTACACACGACCGGACAAGATGCTGTGGAGCTTTGGTGGGATTCGTAGGGAATCGATCCCCTCCTCCAATGGCGGACACGGTCGGAAGAAGCAGGATGTAGGGTATTACTGTTTGAAGACCCAAACCTGGGTAAGCTATGTGTGCAGACTCTGTTCGATACTTTCCACCTGGTCATGAACCCTACCGAGGGATCTGACAGTATTTTACACCGTCATCCGCTATTGCTCTCTTTCACCGTCCTAACTTTAGAAGAGATCAACGCATTGACCTTGCGAGAGCGAACTCGCGAGACTACGCCACCATAATGCGCACTTTCATCAACACGCGTCCGGCACTAAGAGCTCCATGATGCCGCAGAGATTGGCCGACGTTGATGCGGTAGAAGCCATATGCCGCTCCACCCAGGCCATCGCGCGAGAATACGCGAAGACGAGCGCCATCCATCGAAGCTTTCCACTGGTCCCACCGGCCGATGTAGGGCTCCAAGGATGACGCCGGGGGGTGGGGGTGGGCGTGGGCGTGGGGGACGTAGGCACGCCACCATCATCCGATCCAAGAAATTTGAATCTGGGTTTTCCCCTGGAGCACACAGGGAGCAAAGATAGTCCCACGACGCCTCCAACGAGGTAACGACGCCCGCGGGTGCCGCCGTCGATGTTTTCGGCCAAGGCCGAAACAAGGTTTCGCTAGCTAAATTGCAGCAGGCACCAGCCGGACCACCGGATCCTCCTGCACCTTCTTTCACCACGCTCCACAGGAACAACCAATTCGCCGCCGGGAAGCCATAACTTTGCGCCTTCACCGCCAGAATCCTGCTGCACCGCCGGGGTGGGATGTTGACGGCAGGGGAGGCCATAACTTTGCGCCGACGACTCAAGGCCGCGCCAACGCCGAGCCAGGGCACCCACGCCCCAGAGCCGCAGCTGAGGAAACCCCGCCGCCGTCTTCATCCCCTGCTCGGGCTTTGCCCAGCGGCGATAGGGAGATCCAAGGCGGCGACGATGTCTGCATTTTCTTTTCTCGGGCTTTGCCCTCACGATTTCTTGAGTTTGTTCCCTGTTGACGCAAACGCATGCAAGCAGCTCAGACTCCCTGCATTATACATTATTATGCATCACAGACTCTCTGCACGTGGTGTGGAACAAGATCATCCATGGAGAAAAGAAAAGCCCTAATCAATTGCTCTTGAACAAGATCCAGCACGTGTCGTAAAGCGATGCGGCTTTGGCTAGCTAGCCAAACCATCCTTGTCACCCCGCACCAAACCAAGGATCTGCTTTGCTTGCTTATCACAGTCGTTTTCACATGCATGCATACCCTAGTTCTGTCATACATACATACCTACATACATACATACATGCAGTATGAAAGAAAGAAGAAGCAAAGAGATTACTTACCAAATTTGTTTGATAAGCATCAGGATAACAAAGCTTTCCTACACACGGCCTTCCGGACAGATGCTCCTGTGTGGCTGCCGCTCGGATTCGTTCAGGGAATCGATCCCCTCACTCACCTAGCTGGTTCTCTGATGCTGCTGGTCTCTCTCTGCCACGCCACAAGGTCAAAGGCAGAGTAAATTGCACAAAACCACCATTTTGAGGGCTAGGTTTTCAGAAAACACTAGGTTACAGTTTCTTGACAAATTGCATCATGTTTCTCGTAAACATTTTGCAAAAACCACTGATCAGCGAATAAGCCTCTTTTGAGCACGCTTATGACACGTGGGGCCCTTTTTTGCCTACATGGCGTGACATTTTGTGCCAGATCAATTTTAATTTGAATTTACAAACTAGTCCTTACATTTCACACAGACCCCCCTGAATCAAAAAGAAAAAATGCAATTAGCCCCTACTCCCTTCGATCCCTTCTCTCCCTTCGATCCCCATCTCTCTCTTCGCCGCCAGATCCTCCGCTCGGCGCCAATCCACAGGAGGTCGGGCACCCACTCCCTCGCCTGAGATGCCGCAGCCTCCTCTCTCCTTCTCCGTCCTCGGTAGCCGCGGAGCGCAGACTCCTCTCTCCTCCCTCCGCGGAGCGTGGCGGCGCCGAGCGAGCAAAGTGGCGATGGCGCCGGCGGAGCAGAGCGGCGGTCGCGTGGCGTGTCAGCCATTGCGCTGCCGCCGTCCTTGCTCGAGCAGCACAGCTGCACTGGCGGAGGAAGGTGAGGACGGCCTGGCGGCTGGTCGCCCGCTGGCTCTAGCATGCTCCCTCTGCACCAAGAAGACGCGCCGCTTTTACTCTCGACCACGAGAGAGGACGTGTCCTGCTCGAGCACCACATTGGAGGACGTGGCCGGACCGTCGCGGCCTCCTGTCCTCCGTCCCGACGACCACGACGGCGAGTGCGGCGTGCAGCTCGCGTGGTGCGCACGGCTCACGCTGGGAAGGGGCACCAACGGTGGGGTCAGGGTGGTCAGGCTCGCCGCTGCGTTCTTCGCGGCGTCCGAGGCCCTCGAGGCCAGCGAGCACGCCGAGGCATCCGCCGGGAGAAAGATAGAGAGAGAAGGAGAAGGGCATCCACCGGGCAGGCCGGCAGGGCATCCAAGGAGCTGGAAGGAGGACGAGGATAGTGTGCGGGAGAGACAGATCCCGATCTGAATCGGGAGGGTGTTTTCGCTTTTTGACAATAGTGTTACCCATATAATGCTGTCTTTGGTAAAACGCTATGCCACATCAGCGAAATAGGGGCCCCATCTGTCATAAACGCACTTAACCGAGCCAGATCCGCCAATCAGTGGTTTTTTCAAAAAGATTACACAAAACAAGGTGCAATTTACTCGTCAAAGGCACGATCAACATCATCACAGAACTAATCTTTGAAGAAACTATACTAGTCTCCGAAGGTGTTCTGGAAGCTCAACGACGTCCTGAACAACACAACGTCTCAGAACAAGTATACATAAGTAGCAACACGCTAGATTTCCTTCAGACAAACCTGAAGCTCACTCACAAGCAGAGTGAGGAGCCATTAGCCAACCAACCTACCAATAGAAAGCCAGGAAGAATACTAGTACAAGAGGGGGGAAAAGATCAACTACCCGCAGCACAGCTGCAAATTAATCAATCTACCAGCTCCATCCATCTCCTTGCAGGTCAGTCGATCGGGTCGCCATGGCAAAAAAAGAAAATGCTAGAGAGACAAAATCATGTCAGCAGCGCCGAGACGGTGGCTGCGGCGGCGAGGCCGCGGAGCCTCTGGGCGACGCGGCCGGCGTCGAGGCCGATGCGGGGGCAGAGCGCCTGGGAATGGAGCGTGTAGAAGATCTTGTCGCCGACGACGGAGAAGCTGGCGCTGACCACCTCGGCCCCCTCCTGCTCCAGCACCGCCATCACCTCGTGCAGCCGGAAGGGACGCCCGGCCTCGCTCGCCAGCGCCACGTCCAGCGTCCCGTCCTGGTGCCGCACCTCGATCACAGGCAGCGCTGCCGTCTGTGACTTGTAGTCGCCGGCGGAGACGGAGGATGAGCAGCCAACGGTGTTGCCGGAGAGGGCGGCCTGCTTGCGGCGCTTGAGGTCCTCGATCCTGGCCCGGAGCTGCTTGATGTACGCCGCCGCGCTGTCCAGCTGGTCCAGCTGCGTCGCCGCGTCCTGCATAGGCACAACCAACTCTTCGTCGTCAGATCGTGCTTGCGCGCGCGCACACACACAACCAATCTTGTGCTTTTTAGCAGTTTAGCTGCACATCAGTCAGCTGATGCGAATTCGGCGTCAATCGATTTCTAAATGAATGAAGAAAGGAGATGTGTCCAGAGGTTGAAGAAAACTGTGGGCCATTGATTTTGCATCAAACGGTGCACAAATCGATTGACCTCAAACCAAAAATTCAGCTGACTGATTTCTAGCCATTCCCGCTTTTTAGTGGCTATTACTAGTGGTAAAATAAATAATTGATGCACTGGTTGCCATCATATTGTACTAGTTTCAATCAAGATGGTCGATCTACTGATGTATAGAAAATGAAGATTTTGTGTGGAAGAGAGAGAAAGGCATGTGCCTCGATTCAGAGGAGTGATCTGCAATCTTTTGTAAGTAGGTCGGTGAGATGATTATTGTGAACACATCTTTTGAGGATTTTGTTGACCACGAAGTATACATAGTTTTGTTCAGACTTATCCGATTCGGCCGGGACGTGGAGCGAATGAGTGAGTGGTACTACTTGTACTAGCACACTGCTGTCTGATGAGCGAATCAATCTGCCACGTGTGGAAATAAAAAATCTTGGTGGAGCTATACTAGTAGCACGTGGCCACCAACCAATTTCAGGCAGACATACAGAGAGGAGAGCACAATAATTCATCTTCAGTGAACCAGGGAAGTAGGTGCTTCACATCACACACGTATTTTTTTGTTTTCAGAAAGAAAACAGTTGTAGTCTATCATGTGTACAGGCAGCCTTTTATTTCTTGTTTCTTTTGTAAATATACTGTATGTATTCTCTACTGTATAATGTGTTTTACTAGTGCTCGTGGGTGGTCAATTAGCTGTGTGTCCTGTCCTGACAGGCAGCGGCATGAGTTGGGCTAATCAATCAGCCTTTTTGGGCCAAGTTAAGAGAAGTCGACGAAGAAGACAAGACAAGAGTTTACCTTGTTGCTGGACGGCGGCGAGGAAGAGGAAGAAGAATAATGGCGGAGGTGGTGGGTTGAGGAGGCGGGCACGAGGGAGGAGAGCTTGAGGCAGAGTCCCTTCATGTGCAGCCGCCGGTTCTTCTCCACGTCCTTGCGCTCCATCTTGCCGCTGCTTGTGGTGTGGTGGCTCCCGTCCAGCGCCATGGCGCCGGCGGCGGCTCCTCCGCGGTCGCTCTGCCTCCTGCTCTTCATTGCAGTGGTGAGTCGAGTTGCGCTTGGTGTCCCTCAACCTCAAGGAGGAGGAAGGTGTGTAGAGACGGGGAGAGGGAGGTATTGGATTGGGTTGAAGCTGGGAGCTGAGGCGAGGTGTGGATGAAGATTGGAGCTGGGGAGCTTATTTATACAGCCGGAGCGGCTTGCCGTGTTGTGGATGGACGGACGGACGCACGGCGACCGATTATATTATAATTAATAAAATAAAATGGAGCAACCGGGCAGCTAAAAAGGGAAAAGGAGTGATAGAACGAATCAGTTGAGTGGTGGTGGTGGTCAGAGGTCAACCCCGCTCCTCTGCTCCGGGTCCATGGGAACGTGTATGTTTTCCGTGTGGGTCCCACAAACCGATGATCTCTCCACTGCGCAACCACGTTGTTGCTTTGCTCGGCCATGTGCAATGGAGTGTGGCGAGGGTAACGGTTCACCAAGTATCGGAGACCTATCATGCACGCTCTTCCTTGCTGTCTGCGACGCCCGCCGACGTGCTGGCTTCGTGGTCGTGGCGGTTGTGCGTGGCCTTGGCGGGGACGGCAATGTCCTCCTCATCGTCGGTCTTGCCCCACACCTCGTCCGCCGCCTCATCGAATTCCTTGTAAGGGGCCGGGCAGGCAAATTCCGGGGGCCTGTCTTTCACAATCATGCACACATGCCTTCCAAACTCATCCTCCAATATATGGATCATATGGACAAGTAACAATGCCCAGTTAATAATCACGTGATGATTTCGGCGTCTGTCTCCACATAAGACCAAACTAGTTACTCCATGGGAGTTGAGAAATAGACTGACAGGGTTATGCCACAGTGGATATGTTGATTTGCTTCGGATACTCATATATATGCATGCAATAATTGTGGGTTCAAGGCAGAGCAACGTATTCCGTGACGCACCCGGGTGATGCGACGCGGGCTGTGTATGTTGTCTGGAACCCTGTTTGTTTTGCTTGTTTTTATTTTTGTATTTTCAAACTCCTAAAAAACTTTATTTTATTGGAACAAAAATTTGTCACATCACTATTGGGCCAGTACCCCAAAACGGCATACTCTAACCACCGACGAAATGGCATGCATGTTTTGTCAAATTAAGCTTTTTATCAAGCGATTACTGTAAGGCTTTTTTTTTCCTGAAAAGTTGCTTCGCCAGGACAAAAAGAAAAGCTACTGTAGACTAGTTAGCCACTTGATAAGGCGCAAAGCGTGTATAGTACAGCTACGCGATCACGGCCGGTAAATAAATATTCATCCAATTCTTCTCGTGATTTATCTTATATTTTAATTAGAAGTTTGGTAAGTAAATTAAAGTAGAATTGGTTTACAAGGTAAGTAAATTAAGGTGATTTATTATTATACAGGGAAGGTTGAACGAAGGGGTGATGGGAAGAAAGGTGAAACGGGAACCTTATATTCTTTTTAAGTAGTAGAAATTTTCAAATTCCCACAAATCCTTATTTTATTGAAATCAGTTTCCATCGATATTTCTTTTTCTATTTAATTTCTTTTTGTCTCACTATGCTCATTTTAACACTTTCTGGTATTGGAGTTAAGAGACGGTAAAAAAAATGGCATGCATGTTCTGTCAAATTAAGCTTTTCTATCCACAGATTACTGTAAGGTTTGTGTAAGCTAGCCAGGACAAAAAGTAAAGCTAGAATAATTAGCTCTATACTTGATAAGGTGCAAAGCGCGTATAGTACAACTACGCGATCACGGCCGGCAAATATTTTAATCGCACCTTGATCCTTGAATCTCCATGGCTAAGCTGCCGATGCTGATATAGTTTCATAATGAGACAGAGCACACATGCTGGATCGATGTTAGCGCGAGTTGACAGATTATAAAATTATGGTTTTGACGTTTGGTCGCCACGAGCTATACAAAATTATACATATGAATACTTGTATTCACACTTTATGTAATGTACAGCTGACTGTGGCGTTTATAGGAGTTGTCAATTCTCCTAATTTAAGCACTTTAATTATTTGAAGATGCAGTTGTGTCAATTAGTTAACTGAAGATGTTATAATGTGTTTATGGTTTCTAAGATGATAAGTGACACAATAACAATTAAATTAAGCAATCACATGCGGAATTTTGGTGGAGTTTACACCACCTCGGCCCGGCAAATTATATTAACTAAAGACGTAGTAATTTAAAGTCGTAATCTCATGATCTTTTGATCAGGATATCAT
This sequence comes from Triticum aestivum, assembly GCF_018294505.1. Classification (NCBI taxonomy): domain Eukaryota; kingdom Viridiplantae; phylum Streptophyta; class Magnoliopsida; order Poales; family Poaceae; genus Triticum; species Triticum aestivum. The sequence goes on along the minus strand of NC_057802.1, from coordinate 871,894 downwards.
GTCTATGTGCATCACAATGATGCAGAGGCCGCGGGTTTAACCTCCTTTCCGGAAAAGATCATGTAAAATTCGACACTTGGTAAAAGTCAACATCGTTATCCAAGTGCAACATTGCTCCATTTAAATCTATATGTGGGCTGATCCACATGTTGTTTTACATAAAGTTGTATTTTACCTTTTACAGAGCTATTGTTGCGAGAAACAATCACAATCGAAAAGATCTAATCAAAGAATTACTGATGTGAAAAAATAATACGGCAGTCACTTCCACACGCCAAATAAAGTATGTACTAATGGACATGTAGATTGATTCCTTGCTGGTACCCTCTGGCGACGAGAAAGAAAGTGAAGTTTAGCATGGGGCCAAACGCCATCACATCTTCATTGGGCACGTTTACATGCATGTAACATCGGCCTAGCTCTCCCTTCCATACATCACTTCTCTTTTTCTTTTGGAACATAAACATCAACATATTGCTGAGTCAATGCGTAGTATATATATTCATTTATTAGGCACGAATCATACTTTCCTCAATCTTCTGTTTTGTACAAAGTTTCAGTAGTTTAGAAACTAGAATTTGCTTTTTGTCAAAGAACTATTAACGTAACTGTCAATGTCAGGCCAAAGTCTTGATGTTGAAGGTATTTGTTGCTTTCCCCAATTAATTTGTTCTCAACGTGAAAGTGCAAAATATATGTAGTCTGAAAAAGGCCTCATGCATCCACGAGGTCGAATTTCTTTAATCTGGCCGGAACCAATAGCTACGTAATGAATTAATATTTATGTGTCACTGGTGAATTGCGGCTGTTTAGTTATTTAATTAAAGTTAAATCACATGCTGTTTTGCTCACAACCGTGCAATCGATAACTCGCCATACATATTGCAGAACTCGCGAAGTTGTTCAGGCATCTCCAGAATGCAATTACACAACCAAATATTTATCATAATCTACGACATACTAACACAATAGCCACACCACCATACCAGATTGTTTCTTTTGAGTAAAAGTTTCCGATCTATTCATCTTCAAATATGGTAGTACATCAAACACCAGAAAAAATAAAAATTACATCTAGATCCATAGACCACCTACACACGACTACAAACACTAAACCAAGCTGAAGGATTGATTTGAGACGCCTATCATGCACTCTACAGTGTCGTGGCTCAATCAATATATACCACCGAAGATATTGGTGTGTAAAAAATAATGCAGTCACTTTCACATGTCGAATAAAATATGTACAAATATGAACAAATGGAATGTTCTGTTCGTCCCCACCCAATCAACCGCACGCTCTCGGTCCGCCTGTCATCGACCTACCGGTCGGGTTGCCCGGGTGCGTGTCCTTTGGGCAGATCAAAAGGCTTGCATCACCCCCAAAAGCCTGCCGCCGCAAGCCACCCAGCAACAGATGGCTGGGAGGCTCTGTTTGCCCTCGAGCTGCCCAGTAAGACGGGTACTCCACCATTCTTTATAGGAGTAATAGTTGATGAGATCAAACAGTGTTATACATGCCTCCGGTTATCTTCTCTCCTGTGTGAACTAAAACATCAATAATGTTAAGTAGCAGACGAATTGTGCAATCGTGTGTGCTGCATATATACGGTGCTGTGGTCAGCTATCTCAAAACGCAATAATAGCACTGTTAGCTTGGCTTTTACACACTTGTATATACAGACACTATATTCACAAAACCCCAATCATTATCATTAGCAAGCAAAAAACAAATACATTCACTATCAATGTACGTTTCATATCGACCATAAGCGCTCCAAGCAGCCTTTACGACTTTTATTAAAGGGGGCCTGCCTCTCACAATCATGCACCCCAACGCCTTGCACAAAATATATGGATGATAGAGAAGTCACAGTACTTAATTAATGATCACGTGATGATTTTGACATCTGTCTCCACATAAAACCAAACTAGTTACTCCATCGGAATTGAGTTATAGACTGACAGGGCAGTGAGATGGCTATGTATGCAACATTGGATATGTTGATTAGCTTCAGATAATAATATATGTATGCAACAATTGTGGGTTCAAGGCACAGCAACGTATTCCGTGACGCACCGGGGTGATGTGACACAGGCTGTGTCTGGACTTCCTGACGATTAGTATAACCCGGTTTGTTTTGCTTGCTTTTATTTTTGTATTTTCAAATTCCCACAAATCTTTATTTTATTGGAATCAGTCTCCATTGATATTTATTTTTTCTATTTAATTTATTTTTGTCTCACTATGCTCATTGTAACACTTTCTAGTATTGGAGTTAAGAGACCGAAAAAAGTTTGAGGGAACAAAATTTTGTCACATCACTATTGGGCAAGTACCCTAAACCGGCATACTCTAACCACCGACGAGATGGCTTAAAATGGCATGCATGTCCTGTCGAATTAAGCTTTTTCTCTCAAGAGATTACTTTAAGGTTTTTTCTATCAAGAGATTAGTGTAAGCTAGCCAGGACAAAAAAAGAGAAGCTAGATAGTTAGCCACTTGATAAGGCGCAAAGCGCGTATAGTACTGGTACACGATCATGGGCGGCAAATATTTTATCCTCGAATCTCCATAGCCAAGCTGCCGGTTTCATAATGAGACAGTGCACACATGCTCGATGTTAACGCGTTCAGCAGAGAGTTGACAGATTTTAAAATTATGGTCTTGACTTTTGGTCGCCACGGGCTATAAAAAACTATAAGTACATATTTCCATTCACACTCTGTATTCACGGGAATTGTCAGTTCACCTAATTTAAGCACTTTAGTATTGCTAGTGGCAATTAATTAATTCATTAATTATTTCAAGATTTAGTTGTGGCAATTAGTTAAATGAAGGTGTAGTAATTTGCTTATGGTCTCGTCTGATGTAATTAAGATGGCAAGAGTGACACAATAACAATTGAATTAAGCAATCACATGCAACATTTTGGTCGAGTTTATACTCATCCGCGCACCACCTCGGCCCAGAAAAGATCAACTAAACATGCCATAATTTAAATTCATAATCTCACGATCTTTTGTTTAGCAAATCATGTAGGTGCGCATCATAGTGATCCAGAGGCTGGGAACCTCCTATAAAAAAATCATTTCAAATTTGACACTTTGGAAAGGTTAACATTGTTATCCAAGTGCCATATTTCTTCATTTAAATCTATATGTCTGATCCATATTTTCTTTTGCATAAAGTTATTTTTCACCTTTTACAGAGCTATTGTTGTAAGAAACAATCACAATAGAAAAGAATCTAATAAAAGAATTACTGATTTGAAAAAACAATAGGGCAATCACTTCCACGCGCCAAATAAAATATGTACAAATGGACATGTAGATTAATTCCTTCACGGTGACTTTTCGGCCCCGCCCAATCACCCTCTGGCGACGAGAAAGAAAGATAAGTGGAGTGGGTCCAAACGCAATCACATCTTCATTCGGCACGTTTACAAGCATGTAACATCGGCCTAGCTCTCCCTTTCATGCATCACTTCTCCTTTTCTTTTGGAACGTAAACATCAGCATATTACAGAGTCAATGCGTAGTATATATTCATTTATTAGGCACGATTCATACTTCCCTCAGTCTTCTGTTTCGAACAAGGTTTCAGTAGTTTAGAAACTAGAATTTGCTTTTTGTCAAAGAATTATTAACCTAACTGTCCATGTCAGGCCAAAGTCTTGATGTTGAAGGTATTTGTTCCTTTCCCCAATTAATTTGTTCTCAACGTGCAAGTGCAAAATATATGTAGTCTGAAAAAGGCCTCATGCATCCATGAGGTCGGATTTCTTTAATCTGCCTAGAACCAATAGCTACCTAATGAACTAATATTTATGTGTCATAGGGAAATTGCGGCTGTTTAGTTATTTAATTAATGTTAAATCACACTGCTCTTTTGGTCACGACCGTGCAATCGATAACCTGTGATACATATTACACAACTCGTGAAGTTGTTCAAGCATCTCCAGAACGCAATTACACAACCAAACATTTATCATAATCTATGACATACTAACACAGCAGCCACACCACCATACCAGATTGTTTCTTTTTGCGGGGAAATTTCTGATCTATTCATCTTCAAATATGGTAGTACATCAAACACCAGAAATAACAAAATTTACATCTAGATCCGTAGACCACCTAGTCACGACTACAAACACTAAAGCAAGATGAAGGATTGGTTTGAGAGGCCACGCACTCTACAGTGTTGTGGTTCAATCAATATATACCACCAAAGATATTGGTGTGACAAAAAGTACCGCAATCACTTCCACTCGCCGAATAAAACATGTACAAATATTTACAAATGGAATGTTCTCTTCAGCCCCGCCCAATCACTCGCACGCCCTCGGTCCACCTGTCATCGACCTGCCAGTCGGATCGCCTGGGTGCGTGCCTTCCGGGCAGATCGAAAGGCTTGTATCACCCCCAAGAGCCTACCGCCGCAAGCCACCCGGCAACAGACGGCTGGGAGGCTCTGTTTGCCCTCGAGCTGCCCAGTAAGACATGTACTCTTTATGGGAGTAATAGTTGGAGATCAAATAGTGCTATACATGCCTTCGGTTATCTTCTCTCCTGTGTGAACAAAAACATCAATAATGTTAAGTAGCAAATGAATTGTGCAACTGTGGTCAGCTATCTCAAAACCCAACATTGTTAGCTTCGCTTTTACACACTTGTATATACGGACACTATGTACACAAAAACCCAATCATTATCATTAGGAAGTAAAAAAGAAATATAGTCACTATCAACGTGCGTGTCCTATCGACCATAAGTGCTCCAAGCAGCCTTCAGCAACTTTTATTAAAGGGGGCCTGCCTTTCACAATCATGCACCCCCATGCCTTGCACGATATATGGATCATAGAGAAGTCACAGTACTTAATTAATGATCACGTGATGATTTCGACGTCTGTCTCCACATAAAACCAAACTAGTTACTCCATCGGAATTGAGATGTAGACTGACAGGGCAGTGAGACGGCTATGTATGCACCAATTATGGGTTCAAGGCAGAGCAACGTATTTCGTGACGATGTGATACAGGCTGTGTCTGGACTTCATGTCGATTAGTATAAACCGGTTTGTTATAATTGTTTTTATCTTGGTATTTTAAAATTCCCACAAATCTTTATTTTATTGGAATAAGTTTTCAATGATACTTATTTTTCTATTTAATTTCTTTTTGTCTCACCATGCTCACTTTCTGTTATTGGAGTTAAGAGACCGAAAAAATAATCGAGGGAACAAAATTTCGTAACATCACTATTTGGGCCAGTACCCTAAAACGGCATATCTAACCACCAACGAAATAGCTTAAAATGGCATGCATGTCCTGTTGAACGAAGATATTAGTGTAAGTTTTTTTTGAAGTAGGTTCGTGTCAACTAGCCAGGACAAAAAGAATAGCTAGAATAATTAGTGACTCCCTCTGTAAAACTAACATAAGATCTTTTAGATCACTAGTGATTTAAAACTCTTATATTAATTTAAAGAGGGAGTACTTGATAAGGTGCAAAGTGCGTATAGTATTGGTACACGATCACGGCTGGGAAATATTTTAATCACGCTTTGATCCTTGAATCTCCATTGCTAAGCTGCTGATTTCATAATGAGACAGAGTACACATACTCTTTAGCGCGTTGAGCAGAGAGTTGACAGATTTTAAAATTGTGGTTTTTACTTTTGGTCGCCACGAGCTATACAAATCTATACATATTTGCATTCACACTCTATATGTAATGTAGACCTGAAGGTGACGTGTATAGGAGTTGTCAATTCACCTAATTTCAGCACTTTTGTATAGCTCATGGCAATTAATTAATAAAAGAAGATGTAGCTGTGGCAATTAGTTAACTGAAGATGAATTAATGTATTGCTGGTTTCATTTGATGTAATTAAGGCGGTGAGATGACACAATAACAATTAAAGTAAGCAATCACATGCGGCTTTTCGTTGGAGTTTATACTCATCCGTGCACCACCTTGCCCTGAAGATCAACTAAATATGTCATAATTTAAAGTCATAATCTCACCATCTTTTGATCAGGATATCATGTCTGTCTACATCACAGGGATGCAAAGACTATGGGTTTAACCTCCTTTAAAAAAATCATGTCAAATTCGACACTTTTTAAAAGTTAACATTGCAGCCCCGCCCAATCACCCTCTGGCAACGGGGAAGAAAGCGAAGTGGAGCATGGGTCCAAACGCAATCACATCTTCATTCGGCACATTTCCATGCATGTAACATCGGCCTAGCTCTCCCTATCATCCATCACTTTTCTTTTTCTTTTGGAACATAAACATCAACATATTGCTGAGTCACCCCGCAATTTTTTTGTTGAGTCAATGCATGGTATTTATTCATTTGTTAGGCACGATTCATACTTCACTCAATCTTTCTACCATATGCACCCTGACATCCACATATATTGCTTTTTGTCAAAGAATTACTAACCTGACTATCAATGTCAGGCCAAAGTCTTCATGCTGAAGGCATTTGTTCCTTTCCCCAATTAATTTGTTCTCAACGTGCAAGTGCAAAATATATGTAGTCTGAAAAAGGCATCATGCATCCACGAGGTCTAATTTCTTAAACCTGTCCGGAACCACTAGCTAACTAAGGAACTAATATTTATATGTCTTGGCGAAATTGCGGCTGTTTAGTTAAATAATTCTTGTTAAGTCACACTGCTCTTTCCAAAAAAAGAGAAAAAAAGAGTCACACTACTCTTTTGGTCCCAGCCGTGCGCCCGTTATCCGGGATACACATTGCACAACTCAAAGATTTGTTCATGTATCTCCACCATGCAATTACCCAGCCAAACATTTACCATACACACCTAGCTCTCCCTTCCATGCATCACTTCTATTTTTCTTTTGGAACATAAACATTAATATAGTTGCTGAGCCAGTGCGAGTATGCATTCATTTGTTATGCACGATTCATACTTTACTAAATCTTTCTACCTTACACACCCCAATATCCACATATATTTTCCTCTGTTTCGTACAATGTTTCATTAGTTCAGAAACTAGAATTTTCTTTTTGTCAAAGAATTATTAACTTAACTTTCAATGTCCGGCCATAGTCTTGATGTTCAAGGTATTTGTTCCTTTCCCAAATTAGTTTGTTCTCAACGTGCAAGTGCAAAATATATGTAGTCTGAAAAGGGTCTTGTGCATCCATGAGGGCTAATTTCTTTAATCTCGCCGGAACCAGTACCTAACTAAGGAAATAATATTTATATGTCATGGTGAAATTACGGCTGTTTAGTTAAATAATTATTGTTAAGTCACGCTGCTCTTTTGGTCCGGGATACATATTGCATAACTCGCGGATTTGTCCAGGCATCTCGACCATGCAATCACACAACCAAACATTTACCATAATCTAGATATCGAGCAATTAGTACATGAATGAATTCCAAAATTTTGTTTTCCAAAAAAGTTCTCCAGTGATGTACTGACACGGATGCTATTGTTTGGAGAGGGAGCATGCACTCCAGTTGTTGTTGTTGTTGTTGTTAGCCGAAGTATACGTACACCACATTTACAACTCTATATTTTAACATGTACAACAAGCTATTATAGCCCAAAACTTGTTAATACAAATTATAGAGGGTGATTGTAGATCGAAGATTGATCAACATATTTTTTCATACATTAATCATGTTGTGAGTTCAACACCTTTACTAGCTAGTTAATGTGTTTCCATCCCTAATCATAGTCAGTTAATGAATAGACATCATGTACCATTTGTGGGATGTTTTTTTATACAGTTAAGTGATTTTTCCCTTTTTACACAAATCGACTTACTATAATACCAATGCTCCCAGACGTTCGGAAACTCTTGAAACATCTATGCCAATTCTAGTGCTGAAGGCCTGCACAATAACAAGAGAGAAATTTATGAAATTAGTTAACTTAATTTGATGCAAATTAGAAAACTTTATAATTTGATATTTAGATTGAAACCAATCCTCCATCACAGAAGGCAATTTTTTGCAGACGTGTCTAACTAAATTTAGCACATACATTCTGGCTACAAGAGAAGGACAGAAAAAAAGGAAATCAATTAAGGTGTGGATGTCATGTTGTGTACGGTTGTTTTCAAACTTTTGGGCTAGCTTCCCCGCTTCTTTTGTTTCTCTCTATCGTTCTATAGACCCAAAAAAAATATGATTGGAGAGGAATTTATAGTTCTGCAGTTAAGTTTCACATTTGCACAGGGACACTCTTATATTTTCTTTTGTGCCTTTTACTTCTATATATGTCGTTAATTCAGTTTAATGTTATATTAGAAACTAACATTACCCGTCAGACAAATATGAACACATATTTTTGATAATGCTATCGCTCCAAGGTTCCAAAAAGGAAATAAAATAATATTTTGACACAAAAATCAGTTCGTTCAGAAAATAATGCTTTTAATGATACACTTTTCATTCCGCATAAACTATATTTTATTTGTATAATTAATTATTGGTCGAAGTCTTAATTCTAGGACTTACGTGCGCAATACGTTTACGTACCCGGGAGTGTATAGTGTAGAATATTCTGTGGGCAGCAACAAAGTGATTAGCATTGATGATGATGGCTCCTTCTTCCTCAAGAATGGTGATCACCTCATGGAGCTTGATAGGCCTCTCCGCGCTGCATATCAGTCTCACCTCCATGCTTGCATCGCCGGGTTGCCGCACCTCCACCATTAGTGGCCATGCCTCCAATTTTTCTCCTCCTTCTGACCCTGCGCCACCGCTCGTGGTAGCGGTGATACTGGGAGTCGAGATGCCACTAACTCCTAGTAAGGTAGCAATGGCTTGTATAGAGGTCTTCTTGTGTTGTTGCTCATCGACCCGCTCCTTGAGCTTCTTGATGTATGATGCCGCCACATCCAGGCTGCCTAGCTGGGTCATTGTATCCTATATATGCATTAAAGGAACAATAATATGAACACATTATGAAGTGAATTTAACTTTTTTTTGATGACATGATTTCCTTGGCTGATAGCCACCCTTTTTCTTGATATTACACGAGTTGTATTTTTCTTCCAATCTATTCATGGTGATGCATGTGATTACACATAACAAACCTTTTGGATTTGAAACTATATTATTCATAGCATCTCGTGTAAACCCATAGTTTCAAATAGCTCATTATCCCGGCGCTATAGCGTTTAGACGGGCATCATGCTAAATCAACCAGCACCAATTAGAGCACTACTATAGTGCAATTTAGGGTGCTAATGCTTCTGCCGGTATTTGCCATAACCCACTATTAAAACTTCGCGTATTTTTTCTGGGGATTTCCTTTAATCCACAATGTGTTTGTACTTTGCACTTGTTTTCGTATAGTAGTACCTAAAGTGAAAATAAATGCCCAACAAACACTCTTAATTACCATTCTCCACTGATATATTCACAATATATAAACTCATTACCACCTGGACAGGATGAGATCAAGATATAAACATGGAGAATTGGAGAGAAACAACAAACTAGCTATCAACTACTCGTATATATATAAAAAAGAACAAGGTAAATCCAACCTTTATTGGAAAAAAAAGCTATCACACTGTTCAGTTATATGTAATTAGAAAAAAAATAGCATGTGAAGAGAAGTGTGTTCTTAATTACAGTGTGGGGGAAGTGTTCTTTTGGGATGAGGGACGCGAGCTTCTCGCAGAGCGCCTTCATGCGCTGCCTCCTCTCCTTCTCCAACTCCTTCTTCACCGGTACCGCTGTGCCGCCGCTTGCCCTGGTCCTCTTTCCGCGCCTCGCCGGCTTAGCCTTCAGCTCCATCTAGCTCAGCAGGTAGAGATGGATCAGCAGCCGCGGTCTTAATACTCTAGATCGAAATTTAATTTAAACGTAATGGAGAGGAAGATACCGAAGTGCAGGCAGCTGCTAGCTTCATGGAGGCAGCTCTAGCTAGGCAGGATGAGATGGAGGAAGAAGAACGAGTGCCTGTGTGGCGTGGCCGGCCGGAAGGGGACCTGAGGATATATCCTAGGCCTATGAGAGTATGGGAAATATGCCAGGTATAAAATGTATTAAAAAAAGTGAGGTATATATGTGGCTACAGTAATGGATTTCAGTACGTGCACATGCTACAGTAGTGGTTGGAGAGGGATGGAGAAATTTCAACGGAGCTTTGCATTTGCAGCTGTGTGTTGTTGTTATGCTAGCAGCTAGCAGCGTACGAACGTATTGCAAAGCTCCGTGTGTTTGAGTGACAAAGGTGACAGCAGCGTGTGCATGCATGGATCCATTGGTTAAACTCACGTACGATCGAGCGTATATTTCTCGGCGTGGGCGATATATACAGCTAGCATGCATGCATGATTGAGTGGGAGTGGGCCTGCTGCCATTGGTACCAAGCTAGGCATTATTTGTCCCTCTTCACCACAATGAACTTACTGTAAGAAAAGAAAAAGAGCTCTTTTTTTTTCCTCTAACGCAGCGACGTCTAAGATCGGCGTTACAAGGATTGCCGGTTGAAGAGGGAGATATTCTCTTAGAGCAATGCTAAAAAAGTTCATGTTATTTCTCTTAGATCGTCATTGTCATTTCTTAAGACGTCATCGTACAGAGCTGTGTTGATCCACCGTCTCTGTGGTTGAGCTCACATGTTAGCTTTATATTTAGATTTTTAACGCACGATTTAAACCTGATTTAATGAGGTTAATAAAGCTACTCCGAAGGCCTTCTTGTAGAACAAAATTCCGCCAGATAAGATCTACTGTCTTTACTCTCCTGACCGCAGAATAGCTACTGTACAACATTTTTTTACGCTACTAGGAAAACAAAACTCACACACGTTTTTCGGGTGGCCGTACCTTGGCCAGGCCCCAGACCAAGTTGTGGACCCAGAGCAAGACAGATGCATGCCAAATAAGTGCATTTACCAGAGCCAAGTGATCACGTTTTACGCCACGCTCTGGACCATGGACCATGTACCAGAGCCAAGCGATCTATATTGCAGATCCTGTAAAATCTTCTGCAGCAAAAAGCGCTTGTGTTATACGTACCACAATATCTTTCTACGAGAGAGTGGTACCTCACGCAGAATTGGTTCCTTAATTTGGTACTGCAAATTTAAATGAAAACTTCGTGCTAGAACATGCTCATCACCATAGTGCATACATCACCAACAGAGATATATTCAAAGTCGGTGGAACGACGAGGTCGGTATGGCGGGGTTGCAATTGGATGAGATGGGTGTAGCGAGGCCCGAGTCGGTGGAGAGACGAAGTCGGCACGTGTAGCGGCGAGGTCATACGCCGAGTGATTATGTGATCTGTCTACACAAAATAGCACAAGCCAAAGTGATAATTTCTTGAAATAATTTAATACGTGCTAAAATAATTGGAGTTGGCAGCACCAATAGTGTATGATAAAAAAGTGAGGTATATATGTGGCTACAGTAGTGGAACCGGCGTTTTGGCGTGAGCATAGCATAGGTAGTCTTGTTTTGCCGAACCATAGTCAAGCCGGAGGGCGTGGGAAGAGCGGTGGACAAGGGAGAGAGGTGGTGGATGGGATCGGGTTGGCGGCTCAGAGAGGGAGGAGGTGGATGCGGCTAGGGTTGGGGGACACCGGCCGACTTAAATAGCCGGATTTGGTCTCGGGCGGCGAGCAGGAGCGGCGCCATTAGGCGTTCACACCCTCCACCGGAGGAGACGTCCATCGGACCATCGGGTTTCCGGGGGACTCCATGTGGGACCCCATCATCAGTCTGACATGGCGGACGTGCCAGGGCTCGCTCGGGCGCGCCCATATCGGCCCCATATTTGGCTGGATATGACGGGTGCCGATCAGTCCGGGCATTTGAGGCCCGTTTAAGGAGCCCGTCTGGGTCGTGTATTCATGATCGGTCAGTGACCGGGCCGTCAGCTCGGGCGTTTGAGGCGGGTTTTGGGCGCCCAGTTGTAGACGCTCTTAATGTAGAATAAATTTACCAAAACAGGACCTCAACTTTCCTTTGGTTTTGGGGAAGTTTCGCTCCCCGTAAACTTTTGACAGCAAGCTAACCACTTGAAAATTCACGCCGCGCCGCTGCACCGCCAAAAAGTCATTGTGTCGTCGCCAGAATGTCATCATGCGTGCCACTGACCGGAGGGCCCTATGCAATTATCTAGTTTTGTTTAATAAAAAGTAAAAGAAAAACAGATTTAGGGGAAGAAGTTTACAAGATCTGAAAAATGTAGCTCTCAGGAAATTTCCTCTAAAATTTACAGACATTGTGTAAATGCACTTTTACCATTGTGTAAAAGCAGTTTTACGGGATTTTTTTAGGGACCTGTTGGAGTTTCTCTAATAGCATAGCCAACAGATGATAGGAACATTTGGTTCCTGGGTCTATATACACCTTATATAGAAAAAATATTAGTAATTACATAAAAAATAAAAATATTTCTGAAATAAATTTGACCTTCCATTGTACTTTTAAAAAATCGACAAAAGAAAAAACCCTGTTGACTTGAGGGCTAAATACAAAAGTTTACGTCAAAATAGTGTAAATATTGTCTTCTATATACCATTAAATGCCGTTTTTTCCCGACATCAACTGTGGTTTTTTATTATATGCTAGTTAAAAAAGTCAAATTTATTTAAAAAACTTCTGTACATTTTTTACTTCTATCATAATTATTAAAAAAATCTTCATATCAGGTGTATATACACCCGGGGGTCAAAAGGGCATTTTCTAGCCAACAACTAGTTATATAAAGTTGGCACGTCAAATATAGCCAAACTAATAGTCCACTTGTACAATAGTTAATCATACTAGTATGTTATTAATATGTGACCCATCTTTTTTTCTCATAAAATGTGTGGGAGCACATGCTACAGCCGGTTGTAATTCTACAACCCGTTTATCATCTCTCTCTTTCAACTAGGCAAAAATCTAATGTGGCCTCACTTTAGGGCATCTCCAACGCTGACCCGCAAATTTGCTCCGGCATCCGTGCACGGACAGGTGGGGACTAGTCCGCCGCACGGATGCCATCAAAAGCTAGCCGCATATGTCATGTTACATTTCAAACCAAATTCAACAAAAATGACAAATTTTATGCAAAATCAAACAAACCGGATGATATTCATTTAAACCGGATGATATACTACCGCGGATCCGAGGGAGGATCGAGCAGATCCGCGCCACAACCACTTCCCCTGGCAAGCGACGACGACAAGGACCTCTGCATCGCCATCCGTCGCCGTAAAGATGCGAAGCGCTCTGCGTGGCGCTGGAGGAGTCGGAGCGGTCGGCGAGGCAGCAGGCGACAGCGTCGGAGAGCCACACGACTCCGGGAGGAGCAGTACCGTGAAGCTCGTCGCATTGGAGGGCATCATCATCTCCTCCTCCTCCTCCTCCTCCTCCGCTTCAGACAGCGACGACGATGATGACACGCCCAGAGCAGCTGATGCCTATGTCGAGAACCCAAGGGGAAGCGTCTGACATGGAGGTAGTGGTGAAATCCCCTCCCCTTCCACTTTTAGTTGATATTTAGTACTGTAAAGTGATGAACTCGGCCGACATCTTTTGTATCCGACTATCGGACTATGTTATCTATGCCGGATTGCTATGTTCTATTCTCAAGTACGTAGGAACACCGTTTGCATGGATTTAGGGTAAGACATACGAGGGATGCGGCTGTGGAACAGAAGAAATGAGGTTCGTCCGGTCACCTTCAGCGGACGCGCCCGGACGCGTCCGCGGGCATATAGGGGTCAAATTAGGTGACCGTGGCTGTAGAGGCTCTAAGCATGCTATTATACTTGCTCGTCTGTTTGCCATTGTGCTGTTGTGTCTTCATATTTGTTAGTATTAGTAAAATTGGTACAAAGTTGAGTCACTTATTTTTAGACAAGAGGGATAGAAGTGAGTAATGATGGGCTCGATCTCCATGCAGGCCGGCGCCGTGGCACCGCATTAGTTCAGTGAATGGATGGCATGCATGCGTCACGCCGGTGACGCGAGCAAGGCTGACGAACACCAAGATTGATCAGCTAGCTGCGGTGCCTTGGATTGCTTCTGGCTATGCCAGAATTGTGCCAGCCACGTCTCTCTCTCTCTCTTATACAGTATATCCCCGTGGAGAAGCCTCGTTGACACTGACACAATATTTGGGCATCTCCAACACGGACCCAAAATGGAACCTTCCTCGCTATCGGCGCCGGCCGTGGACGTGTCGCCCTTATCGTCGCGGCGAGGCATGAACGGCGGTGGCGGTCCGACCGACACGGACCTGGCGATATTGTCCTCAAATTCCTCCGCCGCCGCATCGGTATCATCGGTGGTGACCCAAGGTGACGGATCCACGATTGAGCTTTGAGCAATCGACTCTGGTTGGGTTTTTGGACTGGGCTTCCGTTAAAATTTAGAGCCACAGCCCAGCCCGGATGTCTTGTTTTCAGGTCAGCAGGCTGCCATTGCTCATGTCTATATCACGTGAAAGAGAATATCACATGGAAAACAACATTTAAAGAAAACTTGGTGAATATCTCATTTTAAGGTTTCTGAAGAATCTAAAAGAAAACATGAGATTTTAAGATGGTGATGTTTTATTGCCATAAGAAATTTTGAGTTGAAACACATTACGAGATGTGAGCAATGGTAAAGGCAAATTCAGCAAATAATAGTGACAATACTATTCAGCACTATTCAATGATGATTTTGCTACTTTTACAGCTCACAACCCGTAATGTGTTTGAATTTGAATTTATGTATGACAATAAGCACCACACACACATGTATAAAAACCAAGACTCTCTCTCACACACATGTATACAAACAAAGATTCTCTCTCTCCCTTTGTCTCTCTCCATCTCCCTCATACATGTATACGAACAAACAACTTATCTCTCCCTCCGCATACGTCGCGTCAAGCCCAGATTATTATTTCTGGCATATGCACATAATATCGATGTGCCTTTCACCAATATGAAGAATGTGCAAACAAATGAATGGCTTATCACATCCAAAAACCATCCATCCAAGAAATGCGTGGTCGACGCATGCATGCATGCATGGCTTATCACTAGTTACCCCTTCCAAATGTCACCGTTGCATTTGATCTTTGAAACTAGATTCCATATTAATTTGTTTGACAATTTTTTTTAAAAAAAAAGAAAAAGGAATAAAAAATAGAAACATGTTTCGTGCTTTTCACTTTCCGGGATGCATAGTTGTGCTTACCCGTGAAGCACAACTATGCTTTGATCCTTGAATCTCCATTGCTAAGAGCATCTACAGCTGCGATAGACAAATCTGGCCTCTCTAATGCCCGGACGCGTTCGCAGACACTGACCGGTCACGCCTTAAATAATGCAATTCAGATCCGGACACGTCAATTATTATATCTCAAATTCATACAAACTCATGCAACTACATTCATGCACACACATCGTCTGGCTACTCTGTCACTACTAACTAACATGCCATCAAACTACCAAAATTCGGCATGTTTGGCTATGGTGGAGATCATCCACGGCTGCCCTTGCCCTTCCCTGCGCCCTTGCCGTCCTTCTCGCGGAAGTATTGGTCGAAGACGCATTATGGATCGAGCCCGATCTGCTCATCGCCGGAGGTGTCCTCATCATCGTTTTTCTCCTTCTCCTCTTTCGATGGCAGTCCGGCCATGGCATAGACCGCCCGATTCTGCTCTTGGGTGAGGACGCGCATGTTGCTCCGTTGCTGTTTCTTCACAATGCAGGTGCAGATGGCTTCCTTCTCTCCAGCCACCCGCGCCGCCGCATCAACCTCATCCCCCACCGCCATTTTTCTCGTGATATACGGGCCTCAACGGCCCTTATCCTCTCCTTCCCACAACGGGCTGCCCGTTTCCAGTGGGACTTGTAGTCTGCCCGTTCGGTGATGGGGAAGGAGAGATTTTCAGGTAGTCGGAACCGCGATGATCCTGCCCGAGAGGACCCGAGCGCCCGTTGAGCCGACGCTATGGAGTCGCGCCGGACAGATCCGTCCGTCGGCCGGGCGCTGTCCTCCCTGGAGCGACGAAGTGCAATGCGGACCGCCATTGCCTCCTCCAACCCGCACATGATGACACCCCAGTCGACGGATCTGGACTGGTCAGAATCAGATCCGCTGCCCGCCATGCCAGAGGCGGCAGGATATCGCCGGAGGTGAGATCGGGTGGCAGAGGGGAAAGAAGTGTGAATTGGCTAGGGTTTGGTCCAACGAGCGAATGGGGACGAATATATGTGGGGTCGGGTGGGCTAGCGTGGTGTGACGCCCCCGCTTTGACCGTACACTAATCATGCACGCAAATGTGTACGACCAAGATCAGGGACTCACGGGAAGATATCACAACACAACTCTACAACATAAATAAGTCATACAAGCATCATAATACAAGCCAAGGGCCTCGAGGGCTCGAATACAAGTGCTCGATCTCAGACGAGTCAGCGGAAGCAACAATATTTGAGTACAGGCATAAGTTAAACAAGTTTGCCTTAAGAAGGCTAGCACAAACTCGGATACAGATCGAACGAGGCGCAGGCCTCCTGCCTGGGATCCTCCTAACTACTCCTGGTCGTCGTCAGCGGGCTGCACGTAGTAGTAGGCACCTCCAGTGTCATAGGTGTCGTTGTCGGCGGTGGCGTCTGGCTCCTGGACTCCAACATCTGGTTGCGACAACCAGATACAAAGGAAAGGGGGAAAAGAGGGAGAGAAGCAACCGTGAGTACTCATCCAAAGTACTCGGAAGCAAGGAGCTACACTACATATGCATGGGTATATGTGTAAAGGGGCATATCAGTGGACTGAACTGCAGAATGCCAGAATAAAAGGGGGATAGCTAGTCCTGTCGAAGACTACGTTTCTGGCCATCTCCATCTTGCAACATGTAGAAGAGAGTAGATTGAAGTCCTCCAAGTAGCATCGCATAGCATAATCCTATCCGGCGATCCCCTCCTCGTCGCTCTGTTAGAGAGCGATCACCGGGTTGTATCTGGCACTTGGAAGGGTGTATTTTATTCAGTATCCAGTTCTAGTTGTCATAAGGTCAAGGTACAACTCCGGGTCGTCCTTTTACCGAGGGACACGGCTATTCAAATAGATAAACTTCCCTGCAGGGGTGCACCACATAACCCAACACGCTCGATCCCATTTGGCCGGACACACTTTTCTGGGTCATGCCCGGCCTCGTAAGATCAACGCGTCGCAACCCTACCTAAGCACAACAGAGCGGTCAGCACGCCGGTCTAATCCTAAGCGCGCAGGGGTCTGGGCCCATCGCCCTATGCACACCTGCACGTTGCGAACGCGGCCGAGAGCAGACCTAGCAACCCACACGATCACGGCGGTTACGTCAACACGGTCCAACACGGCGCGCGCCACTCAGTCGCTGACGTCAAGAAGGCTTCGGCTGATACCACGACGCCGGGATACCCATAACTACTCCCGCGTAGATGGTTAGTGCGTATAGACCAAATGGCCAGACTCAGATCAAATACCAAGATCTCGTTAAGCGTGTTAAGTATCCGCGAACGCCGACTAGGGCCAGGCCCACCTCTCTCCTAGGTGGTCTCAACCTGCCCTGTCGCTCCGCCACAAAGTAACAGTCGGGGGGCCGTCAGGAACCCAGGCCCACCTCTACCGGGGTGGAGCCACCTGTCCTTTCAGCCCCCTCATCAGAATCACTTGCGGGTACTCCTCGAGCCGACCCGACTTTAGTCACCACATGTGTCATGTATATAATGTATATAGTATATACCCGTGATCACCTCCCGAAGTGATCACGGCCCAGTAGTATAGCATGGCAGACGGACAAGAGTGTAGGGCCACTGATGGAACACTAGCATCCTGTACTAAGCATTTAGGATTGCAGGTAAGAGTAACAACTGTAGCAACAATGGCAGGCTATGCATCAGAATAGGATTAACCGAAAGCAGTAACATGCTACACTACTCTAATGCAAGCAGTATAGAGAAGAATAGGCGATATCTGGTGATCAAGGGGGGGCTTGCCTGGTTGCTCTGGCAAGTAGGAGGGGTCGTCAACTCCGTAGTCGAACTGGGCAGCAGCAGTGTCGGTCTCGTAGTCTACCGGAGAGAAGAGGGGGAAGAAACAGTAAATACAATGCAAACATAAGCATGACGATGCGTGACATGACAATGAGCAGTGTTAGGTGTGCCCTAACGCGACAGTAGGTGGTACCGGCGAAGGGGGGGAACATCCGGGAAAGTATTCCCGATGTTTTGCGTTTTCGGACAGATGGACCGGAGGGGGAAAGTTGCGAGTTCGATAGGTTAGGGAGGTGTGGTGGACGAACAGACTGCGTATCCGGATTCGTCTCGTCGTTCTGAGCAACTTTCATGTTGAAAATATTTTAATCCGAGTTACGGATTGAAAGATATGATTTTCTAAAGATTTAATCATTTCTGGAATTACTTAATTAACAGAAAAGGAATATGACGTCAGCATGACGTATGAGTGACGTCAGCAGTCAACAGTCCTGTTGGCTGGTCAAAACTGACACGGGGGACCCACCTGTCATAGACAGTGGGTTAAACAGAGTTCAAACTAATCTAAATTTAGTTAGTAAAACTACTGGGCCCACCTGTTAGTGACTGATCAGGTTTTAACTAATTAAGTTTATTTTTAAAAACGTTTGACTAACCTAATTAGGTGGTGGGGCCTATATGTCAGTGGCTGGGGAATAGTACCCCGCGTTGACCGTGGTCAACGCAGTCAAACAAAGGCGCAGGGGCCCACTGTCAGCGGCACTGGGCGGGCCCCACGCCACGCCAGGTCAGGGCCGGCGCCGGAGGAGCTCCGGCGAGCGCGTCCGCGGCGGTTTCTCGCCGGAGTTCGTCGGGACTTTCGCTACAGCAAGCCAAAACACGCGCCGTGACTTGTGTTCGAACGAGTGGAGAGCGCCGCGTCCAACACGGGTGGTGACGCGAGCAGGGATGGCCGGAGTCGTCGCCGGTGACATGGACGGCGGAGACCCGAGGCACGGCGAGCTTGCAAACGGCGCAACGGCGAGCAAAACAAGCGGTGCTAAGCATGTACGACGTCTACGCGTGCGGGCGAGCATGATGGACACACTTGCGCGGTCGTTCGGTCACCGGAATGTGGCTGGCGACGAGCTCGGTGGAGGCGAGCTCGGACATGTGGGGAACGGCACCTACGGGCACGACAACGGCGGGAAGACGAAGGGGAGAGAGGCGAGGCTCACCGGGCGGCTACGTAAAGCCCCTAGAAGGTTAGTAGCAGCAGCAGGCGTCGCCGAAGTCGAAGGGGATCGCCGGAGCAGAGGCGGAAGGAGGGCGGCTCGATCCGCTGCCTGCGGTGCTCCCCGGCTTGCGCTCGTGGACGGGGACGAGGAAGTCGACGACGGCGGAGCTGCTGGACAGGTCGGCGAGGCGAGGCGAGGTCGGTAGCCGCGGCTGCGACGGCGAGCGGCGACGGAGGCGCTCGGGATGATGGGGGGAGCAAGGAGCGGCGCGAAGGAGAGGGGAACTGCGGGCGTTAGGGTTAGGGTTTAGGTCGGGGGCGACCTAGTTGGCGACAGGGGAGCGGTGGATGGCCGCCGCATGGCCATCCTTGGCCGCGGGCGGTCGAACGGCGGCCACCACGCCTCAGGTGAACAGAGGTAAGGGAAAGCCCCCAGATGGGCTGGGCCATGGCACTGTGCAACTAGAGCCTAGTTGCACAGTAGCTTCTGGCCTTTTTTTTACTTTCCTTTTTTTAACTGCTTTCCAATTTCTTCCTCTGTTTTGCATTTTCTTTTAGCACCAAATGAGTTTTGTTTTGAACAAAACTTGGCACGTGAATCTAGTACAACACCTTGAGATGGAACAAAAAGGTTGGGGTCAAAAGGAGTTGGCTAACCAATTTTAGAAATTGAAAAGGCAAATTTAAAAGCTGTTGGACCACTAAATTAATTCCCATGGGCATTTTGAGAACTCAAATGAGGTTGGTTTCAACATAACAATGGTCAGGGGAATTTATAGGACAATGTGAACATTTTTGTTTTACTGCTTGAAGAAATAAATATTTGACTTGCATTTTAAATTTGAATTTGAGTTTGGTTTGAAACAAAGGATTAGCAACTTCATTATGATGACATGGCATCATCAGGCATGAGATTACTGTAGCATGACACTGGGGGTGTTACAAATCTCCTCCACTACAAGAAATCTCGTCCCGAGATTTAAGTGGGGAAGTAAAGAGTAACTTCGGGAGAACTGATCCTTATAGGATTAATTATCTGGTGTACAATTCAGGGAATGAGGCAGAAGTATCTCTCGAGTTGAAATTCAAGAAAGTTATCGAGAGCAAGGTAAGGAGGGGCAACAAGAAGCTCCAAGCGGTTAGGCAACCGCCCGTTGCTTGAAAGAGAGGGTGAAAGGGGTTCAGAGCAATGGGAATAAGTGTTGTGTCTGATACCAAAATTGACGATCTCACGAAAGGTGGCACGTGAATTACATACGAAGCCAAGTGTGAGGAATAACTTTGGGAACAGGGGGTGTACAAGAGAGTCAGGTTTCGATCCTGTGGAACTGTGGGTTATGGGCCCACCATGTGGGTTAAAAGTAGAAAGGGCAGTAATGTCTTGCACGATCATGTAAGTAAGGCATGTAAGAGGATAGCCTGTCTTTTATGTCGGCAACAACATCGGTACCAAGGGTGAGGGACGAAGAGAACCATTTTCCTGCTCGTTGAAACGAGGCGGACCATTAGGCAAAGTTCTCGTCCATCGGTGGCTACCGGGATGTCATCAACAATAGTAACAGGGTCTTGCTGACAGAATTGTAAACCGAGGTGTTTACATAAGCAGGAGAATATTACTGCTTAGATCATATAGAACTCAAGAAGGGTTAAACAAAAGAATGGAAAGGAAAATATCGTTATCAGATTAAACAGAACAATGGAAAGGAAAATGTGTTTAAACACATATTTCAAGGGTATATTCTTCCCAAGGGTAAGCAGAGCATGATATCCATGTCGGGATATAACGTAGAAAACCCTTTAGGAAAGAGGAGAGAAATTTCATGCCATTACCCATACAACGGTGTTTGGATAATTGATAAAGAAAGTTTAGCATTGTGCTTCAAATGTTCTTACTAAAATTCGGAGTACCACAGACATGCTTCGAGATAGCATTGACATGGTCTTCAAGCAAAAGACAGACTTGGAATACACAAGGATTCATCAGGAACAACATATAGAATAAGTCTTTCAATTTCCTCATGGAAGAATGGTTAACCTTGCTAAAAAGGAAATTATAAAAAAAGGTCCTCTGGCTAGGGGTGCTAAGCAAAGACACCACCTTATCGAGTTATGTAGGGACCAATGTTATAACTCTTGGAAATATGTTCCAACCATCATATCTGACCGAGGTTCAGATCTGATTGGTGTCAGGATACCTCAGACTCAGGATGTCTGAGAAGAAAGGTGCAACACAAATTGATGGGATGACATTGTAAGATTCTCGGGAAATGAACTATGAAAGCAAGTTCCGAAACAAGGGTTCATCATTAAACCAAGGGGAGGATGAGGGGGTGGCTGATGGACTCAGCGACAATTCCTCGAGATTTCCAAAAGATGGATTTCCACCACTATGTGAACAAGGAGATAACATTAGCTAGATCGAATGACTTAATGATGTATGCTCGAGGAAAACATACACAGTTAAACATTGGTTGAAATGTGCACCCGAAATATGGGCTAGGTAGCACAATCAATGTTCGAATGATGATTCATTAAGCCATAGACGTAGAATGAAACTATAGACCAATAACTTCAAAGCAATAGGGTTGCTAGAAGTTTAGAATTTACACCTCACAGACCATTGGTTGGTATTCCTTTTAGAAACAACACGGGGATCAAGAAAGAATGGTGATGGGGAGAAGTATCACTATACCAAGATGTCATACGAGGTGGTGAAATTCTTACGACATTCTTGACATAAAAGATGGTAATACTCCAAGGTAGAACATATCATAAGCTAGATAGCAAGGAAATCAAGGTACAACACAAAACACGAACAAATTTGTGTTGAATGGAAGGCAATAAAATGGTCGATGATAAAACAAATCATCGAGGGCAAGGATGGTATTTCTCATCCAGAATTCGATAGATATCTTGGAAGAGCTCAGAATGTTGATGATGTTCACGTCACATTTGTAGCGAGAATTTATGAAGAGGTAATCGATCGGCGATGACATCAAGTCAAAGGAATGATGAAGCGAAAAGTTATTGGAACCAGGGGTACGACACAAACTCGAAATCAAGCTTGTTGTTCAAGGCGAAATGATATGACGAGGAAAATCGACGTAAGCTTAGCTCATCGTCGAAAGTGGTGCTCCGGGAATAAAGACCAGGTAGCACAGTTAAAATCATCAAGATAATGACATAGCCGAGCAGGCTAGGGATGACGTGATCGAGTACGAACTCGTAAACAAAGGAGATTACTAAGAGTTGTTTAATCGTGATGCGGACTCGATTAAGTTATCGATGTCCTTGAGTGTTTAATAACTCGGAGCCTGTGAAAATTTGGAATCAGTGAGAATGTAATACTTGATGGAGAACTCATAAGAAGTTATGCAGTTCCGTGATAATCTCGAGATACCAGGGGGTAATACTCGACGACAGATCAAAGTAGAGGTTGAAGTGGGGTATTGATCCGTAGAAGATAAGTACTTCATCTCGTCTGAGAAATGGAATCAAAGGAGATCAATCATGGTCAGAACCACGATTCCAAAGGATCAATTCACATATACCAGATGATATTATATCAAGGAAAAAGTTATTATTATAAGAAGCTTCCATGATAGGATCTACATCGTGTCCATGGGCATGAACACAAAGGTTCAAGGTCGACTCCCACTTCTTCATTGCATAACCTTCCATTCGCCTCTCGTATTTTAATAATGACATTAGTTGTCGAAAGTTTTACCTGGTGCAATACCAGATAAGTATGTCCCGCGAATTCTTTCGGGTTCACACAGATTAAGGAAGGCATAGGTTCAACCCATCGGGGCATCGTAGTAAGATATACTACAAACTTCAGGAGTAAATAACACAAGCTCAAAAGTAGAGCATGGTTCACAAAGCAGAGGATACAATTTACCAAAGGCATCAGGTATCCGAGGAAAATCTCACAAGCTTATTTAATATGAAGGACATTGTCGGATAAGATCCGACAAAAGGGTCTGGTGGTCCACAAGGGATCTGATGTGAGCATTAGTACTCAACCAGACGAAGAAAGTATGCCAGGAGATCAGATTATAGAAACAACTGACTAACTCAAAGCTCAATGCAAAGGAATTATAATTTCAAATTCAAGGGATCAGAAGCAAACGCTCTGATTAGGGATGGATAAGTTGAGTAGACTTAGGGGTACAATCGATGGCAAATTTGATTGGTCGAGATCCAGCTCACGTTTAAAATGACGTCTGAGTCGGAAGGATGAATACTAGGATCTGATTGAGGATTGCGAGCATCGCAACAAATTGAATCAACGGTCTCAAAATGATAATGACAAGAGATGCCAATAAGATTACGAGACTTATGGGATTAACCATAATGCAAGCAAACAAGAATTTCAAGAGCAATAGGTTGCTGAGGATTTTCGAAAGATCGAATGGTATTTCGAAGACTTTGTGTAATACATGAATCATTTGGGGATGAGCGGATACTCGATAAGTGCGAGAAATTATTCGTAGGGTATTCAGGTGGCAAAGAACTGCAAGGCAGTAGGCACAAAGTATTCTCGGGGTATTTTGTATTAAGAAGATCGACTGGGAATAAAAGTAAGAATGACAGGTGTAAGTATTTATCCATAGGGATATTTTGGTGGTAGGGAATTGCAAAGGCAACGGGCACAAGGTCTTTAGAGAATATCGGAGAGTATCTTCGAAATCTTCTGATGCAGTCGGCGATCATCTGGACTGAAGGGGCTCCCCGGGAGATAGTATTTTCGAGAACCTAAAGTTAGTTTTGTTTTTAGCAAAATCAATTTACCCGAATAGAAGAGAGCTCAGAGTCCCAGAGTATAGACGAGGAATAAAAGATCCTAATACCACCCAATGGCGACGTGGGCCCGTAAGCCACACAGCCATGTTAGTAAAAGTTTTTCAATGACTAGACTCGACTTCGGCCAAGGAGTTGGAAAGGGGGATTCCTACAGGCAGTTGGCTCTGATACCAACTTGTGACGCCCCCGCTTTGATCGTACACTAATCATGCACGCAAATGTGTACGACCAAGATCAGGCACTCACGGGAAGATATCACAACACAACTCTACAACATAAATAAGTCATACAAGCATCATAATACAAGCCAAGGGCCTCGAGGGCTCGAATACAAGTGCTCGATCTCAGACGAGTCAGCGGAAGCAACAATATCTGAGTACAGGCATAAGTTAAACAAGTTTGCCTTAAGAAGGCTAGCACAAACTCGGATACAGATCGAACGAGGCGCAGGCCTCCTGCCTGGGATCCTCCTAACTACTCCTGGTCGTCGTCAGCGGGCTGCACGTAGTAGTAGGCACCTCCAGTGTCATAGGTGTCGTTGTCGGCGGTGGCGTCTGGCTCCTGGACTCCAACATCTGGTTGCGACAACCAGATAGAAAGGAAAGGGGGAAAAGAGGGAGAGAAGCAACCGTAAGTACTCATCCAAAGTACTCGCAAGCAAGGAGCTACACTACATATGCATGGGTATATGTGTAAAGGGGCATATCAGTGGACTGAACTGCAGAATGCCAGAATAAAAGGGGGATAGCTAGTCCTGTCGAAGACTACGCTTCTGGCCATCTCCATCTTGCAACATGTAGAAGGAGAGGGGAACTGCGGGCGTTAGGGTTAGGGTTTAGGTCGGGGGCGACCTAGTAGGCGACGGGGGAGCGGCGGGTGGCCGCCACGTGGCCATCCTTGGCCGCGGGCGGTCGAACGGCGGCCACCACGCCTCAGGTGAACAGAGGTAAGGGAAAGCCCCCAGATGGGCTGGGCCGTGGCACTGTGCAACTAGAGCCTAGTTGCACAGTAGCTTCTGGCCTTTTTTTTACTTTCCTTTTTTTTAACTGCTTTCCAATTTCTTCCTCTGTTTTGCATTTTCTTTTAGCACCAAATGAGTTTTGTTTTGAACAAAACTTGGCACGTGAATCTAGTACAACACCTTGAGATGGAACAAAAAGGTTGGGGTCAAAAGGAGTTGGCTAACCAATTTTAGAAATTGAAAAGGCAAATTTAAAAGCTGTTGGACCACTAAATTAATTCCCATGGGCATTTTGAGAACTCAAATGAGGTTGGTTTCAACATAACAATGGTTAGGGGAATTTATAGGACAATGTGAACATTTTTGTTTTACTGCTTGAAGAAATAAATATTTGACTTGCATTTTAAATTTGAATTTGAGTTTGGTTTGAAACAAAGGATTAGCAACTTCATTATGATGACATGGCATCATCAGGCATGAGATTACTGTAGCATGACACTGGGGGTGTTACACGTGGGCCGGGTCCAACGTGGCGGGTGTGCCCGGGCGCCCCATATATATTCGGCCGACATTTGGGTTGGATATGAGGGGTGTCGGTTAGTCCGGGCGTTTGAGACCCGTTTGAGGTGTCAATGACCAGGTGGGCCGCCCGGGCGTTCGAGGATGGTTTGGGTCGCCCGACTGTAGATGCTCTAAGATGCCCATGCTGTTATAGTTTCATAATGAGACAGAGCGCACATGCTGGATCGATTTTAGGGCGTTCTGCAGACAGTTGACAGATTATAAAATTATGGTCCCCACGACTTATGCAAAATAATATGTATTTCTACTTGAATTCACACTCTACATGTTATGTTTACATGACTATGACGTGTATAGGAGTTGTCAATTCACCTAATTTAAGCACTTTCGTATTGCTAGTGACAATAAATTAATTCAAGATTTAGTTGTGGCAATTAGTTAACAGAAAATGCAGTATTGTGTTTATGGTTTCGTCTGACATATAAGATGGAAGAATGACACAATAACAATTAAATTAAGCAATCACATGCGGTATTTTGGTCGAATTTACACTCGTCCGCGCACCACCTCGCCCAGAAGAGATCAACTAAACATGCCATAATTTAAAGTCGTAATCTCATGATCTTTTGGTCAGGATATCATGTCTGTGTGCATCAAGGTGATGTACCCACTGGTGGTTTAACCTCCTTTTCCAAAAAAATCATGTGAAATTCGACACTTTGTAAAAGTTAACATTGTTATCCAGGTGCTATATTTCTCCATTTAAATCAATATGGGGGCTGATCCACATGTTATGTTGCATAATGTTATATTTCACCTTTTACAGAGCTACTGTTGTGAGAAACAATCACAATCAAAAAGAAATTCTGATGTGAGAAAAATACATCAGTCACTTCCACGCGCCAAATAAAGTATGTACAAATAGACATGTAGATTGATTCCTTGCTGGTGACTTTTGGGCGGTGCCCAATCACCCTCTTGTTACGAGGAAGAAAGCGAAGTGGAGCATGGGCCCAAAAGCCATCACATCTTCATTCGGCACGTTTACATGCATGCCATATCGGCCTAGCTCTACCTTTCATCCATCACTTCTCTTTTTCTTTTGGAACATCAGCATCAATATATTTGCTGATTCATTATATAGTATATTCAATTGTTAGGCACGATTCATACTTTACTAAATCTTTCTACCATACGCACGCTGACATCCACATATATTTCGTACAAAATTTAATTAGTTTGGAAACTAGAATTTACTTTCTGTCAAAGAATTATTAACTTGACAGTCAATGTCAGGCCAAAGTCTTGATGTTGAAGGTATTTGTTCCTTTCGCCAAAAAATTTGTTCTCGACGTGCAAGTGCAAAATATATGTAGTTTGAAAAAGGCCTCGTGTGTCCACGAGGTTGAATTTCTTTAATCTGGCCAGAACCACTAGCTAACTAAGGAATTAATATTTATATGTGGTGGTGAAATTGCAGCCATTTAGTTAAATAATTATTGTTAAGACACACTGCTCTTTTCGTCCCAGCTGCGCGGTCGATAATTGGGATACATATTGCACAACTCATGGCCATGGATTTGTTCATGCATCTCCACCATGCAATTAGACAACCAAACATTTACCATATTTTAGATATCGAGCAATTAGTACATGGAGTGCACTCCAAATATTAATTTTCCAAAAAAGTTCTCCAGCGATGTACTAACATAGATGCTATTGGTTGAGAGGCTGCATCCAACGATCGAGAAATATCAATGGACAAGGTATGATAGCCCAAAACGTGTTACTATAAATTATAGAGGGTGATAATAGATCGAAGGTTGATCAACTTTTCTTTCCATACATTGATCATGTTGTGAGTTCAACGCTAAGGTGTTTTCATCCCTAATCATCGTCGTTAATGAGCAGACATCATGTACCATTTGTGGGATGTTTATTTATACAGTTACATGTTTTTTTTACACAAATCGACTTACGATCACACCAATGCCCGCATTCGTTCGGAAATTCTTGAAACGTCTATGCCAATTCTGGTGCTGAAAGCCTGCACAATAACAAGAGAGAAATTTATGAAATTAGTTAACTTAATTTGATGCCATGTAGATAACTTTATAATATGATATTTAGATAGAAAATCCTCCATCACAATATGCAATTTTCTTGGAAGCGTCATCTAATTGAATTTAGCTCATACATTGTGGCCAAAAGAGAGAGGCAAACAAAGATGGAAATCAATACAAACTTCTAGGCCAGCTTTCCCCCTTCTTTCATTTCTTTCTATCGTTCTACAGCCTAAGAAAATGATTGGAGAGGGATCTATAGCCCCACAGTTTCACATACGCACAGGGACACTCTAATATTTTCTTTTGTGCCTTCTACTTGTGTATATGTTGCTATTTCAGTTTAATGTTACCTTAGAAACTAACATTACCCGTCAGATGAGTATGAACACATATTTTTTATAAGGCTATCGATCCAAGGTTCCAAAAAGGAAAAATAATATTTTGACACAAAAATCATTTCAATCAGCAAATAATGCTTTTAATGATACAATTTTCATGCCATATAAACTATATTTTATTAGTATAATTAATTATTGGTCGAAACCTTCATCCTAGGACTCGTGTGCGCATTACGTTTTGCAGTGGATGTATGTACGTACCCGGGAGTGTATAGTGTAGAATATTCTGTCGAATGCAACAAAGTAATTAGCGTTAATGATGACGGCCCCTTCTTCCTCAAGAATGGTGACCACCTCATGGAGCTTGATAGGCCTCTCCGTGCTGCATATCAGCCTCACCTCCATGCTTGCATCGTCATATTGCCGCACCTCCACTACCCGTGGTGCTGCCTCCAATTTTTTTCCTCCTTCTGGTGACCCCGCACCGCTGCTCTTGGTAGCAGTGATAGTGGGCGTCGAGATGCCACTAACTCCCAGTAAGGTAGCCATGGCTTGTGCAGAGGCCTTCTTGTGTTGTAGATCATCGACCCGTTCCTTGAGCTTCTTGATGTATGATGCCGCCGCATCCAGGCTGCCTAGCTGGCTCAATGTATCCTATATATGCATTAAAGGAACAATAATATAAACATATTATGAAGTGATTTTTTTATTTGATGACATGATTTCCTTGGCTGATAGTTTTGATAATGGACGAGTTGTATTTTTTCCCAGTTTATTTATGGTGATGCATGTGATTACACGGAACAAACCTTTTGGATTTGAAACTATATTATTCATCCTAAAGTCTGACTCGTGCAGCTGCGCTCGTTCGTTCGCGCGAGCGCACGCGCTCCAGCCGTCAGATGCGATGATAGCGACAGCTAAGGGGACCGCGTCCCATAATTACGGAAGAGATACTAACGCGCATGCATGTGCTAACACACTCTTTATTCCGTTTCATTTTAAAAAAAAGTAATAACTTTTCAACCGAGCGTCGAAACAAAGATCCGTTTTCACCGTTAGGTTTCTCGCGACGAGATCTTCAAAACTAGATCCCATATGAGCACGTTTTGATAATTTTTAAAAAAGAAGCAACTTTGATCCTAAACGAGGCAACTTTAGTTTTAAACATAAGCAACTTTTATTAAATTATATGTACTAATGAATTTATCAAGCAAGTATGTCATATACCACTTAGAAATCACGGCAAATTATATTTTTGACCGTATATGGGCAACTAAGCATCTTCGGCAGCCAACTTTGGTGATGACAACATATTTTTTGATAGGATTGTTGCATGGATTTGCCAGGACAGTTGCTTGGTTTTGTTATTGAAATTGTTTGTTTTTTGTTAAGATGGTTGCTTGGTTTTGTTAGGTTAGTTGCTTGGTTTGCTTAGACATTATGCATTGTGTGTTTTGATAATGTAGTTGCATGGATTTGCCAAGACAGTTGCTTGGTTTTGTTAGGATAGTTGCTTAGTTTTGTTAGGACAGTTGCTTGATTTATTAGGACAATCGATTGTTTTTGTTATGGCAGTTGCTTGGTTTACTAGGACAGTTGCTTGGTTTACTAGGACAGATGCTTGGTTTGTTAGGTCAGTTGCTTGGTTTTTACACAAACCAAGATGATAAGAAGTCATATTAGACAAACAAGAAGAGTTGCTTATTGATAACACTAAAGTTGCCTATATACCACACAGAGTTGCTAAAAAAAGTTCATTGAAACCTATCCATATGGGATCTAGTTTTGAAGAACTCGTCGCAAGAAACCCAATGGTGAAAACGGATCTGAATTTCGATACTCGAATCAAAAGTTATGGCTTTTTAAATTTTTCGAAACTCAAATTAATGCATGCGAACTGACGTGGCAGAGCATTTTCCTAATCACGCGGGGGACAGCAGAGTGTGATTGTTTTCGCGCGCGGGTGGCTGATTTTCCGTTTCTGGCTGTCTGATCGCGCGCGCGGGCGGCTCCTTCCTTTTCTGGGAGAGTGCTCGGGGCTACGATCGGGCGCCCGTGCGCCTGCGAGCCACGTCCATTATTCATAGCATCTTGTGTAAACCCATACTTTCAAACACCGCGCTATCTCGGCGCTATAGCGTTTAGAGGGGCATCATCATGCTAAGTCGATTACCACCAATTCACACGCTATAGCACTAGTTAGCGTGCTAACACTTCTTCCGCTATTTGCCATAATCCACTATTTATAATATGGCTATGGGATCAATTGATGCAGAGGTCGCGGCAATCCTCCTTTTCGAAAGAAAAAAATAATGTGGTTGTACTTTGCACTTGTTTTCCAACCGACCTCGACATGCCATGAACTCCAAAAAATAGTACCTAATGTGAAAATAAATGCCCAGCAAACACTCCTAGTTAACATTCTCCACTTAAATATTCACAATATAAACTCATTAGTTTTTGGAGAGGACGAGATCATCACATAATAAACATGGAGAATTGGAGAGAAACAACTAGCTAGCTATCAATCAACTGTATAAGAAAAAAGGGAACAAGCTAGCATGTGAAGAGAAGTGTGTTCTTTCATTACAGCGTGGGGGGAGTGTTCTTTTGGGATGAGGGACGCGAGCTTCTCGCAGAGCGCCTTCATGCGCTGCCTCCTCTCCCTCTCCGACCTCTTCTTCTCCATCGGTGACGCCGTGCCGCCGGTCACCCTGGCCTTCATCTCCATCTAGCTTAGCAGGGAGAGATCGATCAGCAGCCACGGTCTTAATGCTCTAGAACGAAATTTAAATGTAATGGAGAAGAAGATACCGAGGTGGAGGCAGATGCTAGGTTCATGGCGGCAGCTCTAGCTAGGTAGGTAGGATGCGATGGAGGAGGAAAAAGGAGTGCGTGGCAAGGGCTGGCCGGATCTGAGGATATATGCTAGGCCAATGGGTGTATAGAAAAAATGCCAGGTATATATTGTGTTCAAAATGTGTGTACAGATATACGAGGTATATGTGTGGCTACAGTAGTGGATTTCAGTACGTACACATGCTATTGGTTGGAGTGGGATGGAGAAATTTCAACGGAGCTTTGCAGCTGCGTGTTGCTGTTATATGCTAGCAGGAGCGTACGAACGTATTGCAAAGCTCCGTGTGTTCCGGTGACAAAGCTGACAGCAGCCTGTGCGTGGATCCATTGGTTAAACACGTAGGATCCAGCGTATAACTCCCGGCCGTGGGCGATATATACAACAAGCATAGCATGCATGCAGGATTGGATGCAAGTGGGAGTGGGCCTTCTGCCATATGTACCTAGGCACAATAAACCTTTTTTTTTTGCCAAAATGTCAGATTCATGAAAAAGATTCACCGAAAGTATAAATCACCTCAAACATAATAAAAATTACATCGTGGTTCATGGACCACCGAACGACCATTGCCTCCGCCAGAACGAGCCGTCGACGCGCCGTTGTCACTGCTCCCATACTGTAGCCGGCCTGACCTTGTCGATGACAACCGGAATGTCTTCGTGCACGTGCCCCTAAAGACCAACGCCAACAGCTAGTTATATGAAGTTTTTTACATGATGTTTTCTGGGACCTGTAGGGGTTGCTCTAATAGCATATTTCTGGGCCAGTAGCTAGTTATATGAAGTTGTCATGTCAAATATAGCCCAACTAATAGTTACTTGTACAATAGTTAGTCGTACTAGTATGTTATTAACATGTGGCCCATCTTTTTCTCTCACAAAATGTGTTGGAGCACATGCTACAGCCGGTTGTAATTCTGCAGACCGTTTATCATCTCTCTCTCCTTCAACTAGGGAAAAATGTAATGTGGCATCTCTTATAGCCCAGCTATGTCACTTTAGGGAATCTACAACGCTGACATGCAAATTTGCTCTGGTATCCATCCAAGGACAGGTGGGGACTAGTCCGCCGACACAGATGCAGGAGGTGGCCATCCAAAGCTAGCCACTATGTCCGGTTACATTTCAAGCGAAATTCACCCAAAATGACAAAATTTAATGCAAACTCAAACAAACCAGATGATATTCATTTACACTTAGATATTTTCTACATAAAACATATATTTGGTCCGGTGAACTAAAAACCTTAAAAAAAACCTAATCCTACACTACCCTATACTTCACGGTGACCTGGAAGGCATGCCGGGCTGACCGGCGGCTCCCATGTAATTGTCGCCGAAGCCATTGTCGTCATCGTCATCGGGCTTTGGGCGGCGGAAGGGCGTGACGTCACGGCAGGGCTTCCCGGCGGACGCCTGACGCTCGCAGATGATCCACTTGGCTTCATCCTACGTCATGTGTAGTACGGGCGTGGCCACCGACGATGTGGGGCGGAGCGGGTGGTGGCCTTGGAGGAGGTTGCATTGGCGGCCACGATCTCGCTGAGAGGTCGATCACTCTTCGCCGTACTTGGCTATCTCCTTGTCGAGGCATTGGAGACGACGCTTGCTCGGCTCCGCCGTCATCATGGAGCGGTCCAGGGCCTAGCTGTAACCCAGGTCCGGGACCGCCGTGATGTGTGGCGGAACGTCGAAGTCTGTGAAGCCCGTCCGGGGCGCCTTCAACGCGCCTGCCCCGCCGGCGTATTCCTGCGCCATTACGGCGCTCCGGGATGATGAGTTGCTGCCGCTACCGAGGTAGTGGTGAATGCGACCACGCACCTTCGCATCGATCATCACTCCTCCTTGACGCGGCGGGGCATCGGAGAGAGCCGCTCCTCTTCGACGCGCTAGTGCGGCGAGGGGGGCTCCTCCTTGACTCGACATCCAATTTAGACACCGCGGTTGCGCTGGGGACAGCACGAAGGGGAGGGGGCACTGGCTTCACATAGAGGAACTTCTCCGGTGGCGCCACCGGGCCATTGACGTGGAGGACGGAGCGTCACCTCCAGCCGCTGGCTCGTACTAATCGCCCGTGACGGTGAACAATGGCGCACGACTGCTACTGCGGAGGCTGGTCCTCCTTGTCACCTGAGGAGTTGATGATCTCTGCCTTCCGCGAGGAGGCGCCCGCCGATGAGGACGACGGCCCCGGAGGTCGAGGGCGGCAGCGCCAAGATCCTCTGAAGCCGCCGCCTGCCGGCACCGAGGCCCACGACTTGCAGTGGTCCAGACGCCCGCAAAGTCCACACCCCGAGTTTGTCTCTGGTTTACGGGAAAGTGTGTTTTGATGGCCGAGCGAATCGATACCGGACCGTGTTGGATGACAGAAGACGTCCGGACGTATACGGATGGCTTGACGGTCTGCATTGTACTCGCTCTCTTTTCGGTATAAGCAAAAATGCCACACAAACGGGCTATAAGCCTGCTTGCCGTCGTGCTGTTGTTATTTACTATTCCATCTGAGCCACTTATTTTGAGTGGGAGGAAATATAGTGAGTTATAATGTGTTTGATCGTGACGACCCGTCCGACATATGAGGCGGGTTTTAGGCGAGCGTAGATGCGCTTATGATGTGCTCGATCTCCATGCCGGCCGGCGCCGTGGCAGCGAACGTACTGCCGGAAAATGTTTTATCGAATCGCATGCATGCGTCACGCCGGTGACGCGAGCAAGGCTGACGTACGCATGCATGAAGCCCAAGATTGATGGGTCAGCTGCCTTGCCTTGGATTGCTTCTGGCGATGCCAGAATTGTGCCAGCCAGGTTTCTCTCTCATCCTGTGTACTCTCTCAGTTCCGAATTACGTGTCGCAGGTATGGATGTATCTAGATATATTTTAGTTCTAGATACATCCATTTCTGCTACGAGTAATTTGAAATCGGAGGGAGTAGATAGATCGATCGACCTGGATATCACGCATGACGTGTACGTGCATGACGCACGTGTATACCTACTTGAAGAAGCCTCGCTGACATTAACACTATTTGGGCATCTCCTACGCGGACCCAGAACGGAATCTTCCTCGCTATCGATCGGCTCCGGCTGTGGATATGCCGTCCTCATCTTCGCCGCGAGGCAAGAACGGCGGTGGCGGTCCGGCCGACAGGGATCTGATGACGTCGTCTTCAATTTCCTCCGACACGGATCTTCACTACTTCCTCGCCGGCACTTTGCTATTCCGGTCGCCGGCGCAGCTATAGGAATCCGCGCAAGAGGTGGGTCCACGGCGGAGCCGTCGGACCTGTCGGAGGAGGAGGACTCAGAGATGATGGTATAGCCTTGCAAGTGCCGGACGACGCGGTCTTGCTTGCGCTTGAGCTTGGCCATCCTCGCCGCCTCTCGCGCTGCCTTCGCCGCCTTCCGCTCGGATTTCTCAATGCCAAGCCGCAGCTGCTTGGCGTTGAGCTTCCGGAGCCGTCGGGCCTTCGTCTCCGCCTCAGTCAGTGACTGGCGGCACGCCCACTCGAAGAGATGGTCATCCTCGTTGGGCACCTGGCGGCGGCGGGCGGACTGCGCAAACCTGTCGGACCCGCCCGCCATCTCCCTTGCCCTCTACCTCTCGCGACGGATGGCACGTGCTTCCGACTCCGCAGTCTGTATCCGCGGCATCGGCGGAGCGGGCACTAGAACCCAGCGCTGCCCTCGCGGAGTAGCGGTCGGAGGTGGAGGAGGTCGTCGGGCGGGAGGAGCAGATCGGTCAGGCCTCGCAATTTGAGGCCCAATTGAGAGGTCCGGTTTGGTTGTTTTTCGTGCCCGGACGACCGCCCGGGCATTTGAGACGAATACAAGGACGCCCGGCTGTAGATGCTCACAGGCTGCCCTTGCTCATATATATATATAACAATATTCAAAAAAACTTCGTGGAAATCACATTTAATTTTTTTGAAAAATCTAGAAAAAACATGAGATTTTACGAGGGTGATGTCTTATTGCCATACGAAACTTTAAGTTGAAACACATTACAAGATGTGAGCTATAAAAAAGACAAATTCAACAAAAAATGGTGACATTACTGTTCGGTATTATTCAATGATTGATTTTGTTACTTTTACAGCTCACAACCCGTAATATGTTTAAATTTGAATTTTTGCGTGGCAATAAGCCACACACACACATGTATAGAAACAAAGACTATCTGTCACACACACACACACACACACACACACACACACACACATATATACAACCAAAGATTCTCTTTCCCTTTGTCTCTCTCCATCTCTCTCTCACACAAGTATACAAACAAACAACTTATCTCTCCCTGTGCATACGTCGCGTCAAGCCCTACCACTATGCGAGCATTATTATTTCTGGCATATGCATATAATGTGGATGTGCATTTCACCAATATGAAGAATGTGAAAACAAACTGAATGGCTTATCAGATCCATATACCACCCACCCAAGAAATGCGTGGCGCCAAATAAGAACAAAACCCGGATCTATCTCTTGTGGAAGCTAGCTAGTGGTCACATGCATGGCACAGACGGACGATGGACACATGCCATGCGGACATGTGTGCATGGACCAACACATCGCAAGCAACCAACGCCATATCCATCTACAGCGGCCCATGCTCCAAACCAAAAGCATGTCTACCTATCATAGTGTGGTCCGGTAGGCATTTGGATCCTACCCTGTTGGCTGCATTTTTTTTGTTTTTTTTTGTGTCCCTACTACCAATGATTCAGGGTTTTCAGCGACGGAAGATATATACATGGGACAATTTCAAGGAGTGTAAGCAATCATGGGAGTGGCAATTTGGCTTCCGGGTATCTTGGTCTGGTATTTAAATAAAAACAAAAAGGATAACTAAAAATTTAATTTAAAAAATACATATAGATTTAATATATTAAAGGCCGCTGTTGCATTTCTCGCGTCAAAATCTTCGAAATTAGATCCCATGTTAATTTGTTTGACAAACTTTTTTCAAAAAAATCAAAATCGATAAAAAGGAATAAAAATAGAAACACATTTCGTTCTTTTCACTTTTCGGGATGCAAACCGTGAAGCACAACTGTGCTTTATATTTTTTTATTTTTTTGAAAAGTAGCTTGGTGTAAGCTAGCCAAGACAAAAAGAAAAGGTAGAATATTTAGCTAGTTGATAAGGCGCAAGGCGCGTACACGACCATGGCCGGCAAATTTTTTAATCACACTCTGATCCTTGAATCTCCATTGCTAAGCTGTCGATGCTGATATAGTTTCATAATGAGACAGAGCGCACATACTGGATCGATGTTAGTGCGTTCAACAGAGAGTTGACAGATTATAAAATTATGGTCACCACGAGCCATGCAAAATACTTCCTCCATTTCTAAATATAAGTCTTTGTAGAGATTTCATTATGGACTACATATGAAGAAAAATGAGTGAATCTACACTCTAAAATGCGTCTATATACATCCGTATGTGATTCACATTGAAATCTCTAGAAGGACTGATATTTAGGAACGGAGGGAGTAATACATATGTCTACTCTTGCATTCACACTCTACATGTTATGTATACATGACTGTGACGTGAATAGGAGTTGTCAATTCACCTAATTTAAGCATGTTAGTATTGCTAGTGGCCACTAATTAATTAACTAAAGATTTAGTTGTGGTAATTAGTTAACTGAAATTGAATCTGCCATATAAGACGGCAAGAGTGACACAATAACAATCAAATCAAGCAATCACATGTGGCATTTCGGCCGAGTTTACACTCGCCCGGGCACCACCTCGCCTGCAAGAGATCAACTAAACACGGCATAATTTAAACTCGCAATCTAACGATCTTTTGGTCAGGATATCATGCATGTGCATCACAGTGATGTAGACGCTGGGGGTTTAACCTCCTTATCAAAAACAAAAAATCATGTCAAATTTGACACTTTGTAAATGATAACATATGGGGGCTGATCCACATGTTATGTTGTATAAATTTATATTTCACATTTTACAGAGCTATTGTTGTCAGAAACAATCACAATAAAAAAGAATTACTTCTTGCAAAAAATACAAAAAGAATTAACTGTCAATGTCAGGCCAAAGTCTTGATGTTGAATGTATTTGTTCCTTTCCCCAATAAATGTGTTCTCAATGTGCAAGTGCAAAATATATGTGGTCTGAAAAAGCCCTCATGCATCCATGTGGTCGAACTTGTTTAATCTAGCCAGAACCACTAGCTAACCAAGGAATTGGTATTTATATGTCATGCGAAATTGCGGCTGTTTAGTTAAATAATTATTGTTAAGTCATACTGCTCTTTTGCTCCCAGCCGTGCGGCCGATAACTGGGATACATATTGCACAATACGCGGATATGTTCTGGCATCTCCACCATGCAATTACACAGTCATACAAGAACCAACCTGTGATTAGATGGATATTGGTATTCCCTATCCAATAGGGTTCAAGTTTTGGTGCTCGTATTTATTTATAGATTTATTTTACGATTTCCGACGACGCGCGTTAAGAGGGATGAGACGTTACCATCGACTACAATGCGGCTTTGGTGACTTCATCAATATTTCAAGATGGTATGTGAGTCCAGTCTCTCGAAGCTGCTCATAGAAGTAGGGTTTGTGTGTGTGTTCATAACGATAAATGCATGCACGCATATATAAGCACCTACGTCTGTACTGTGTTAAAAAAAACAGACATACCTTATCCATTATCAAGATATCGAGCAAAACATGGAATGCGTTCCAAAATTTTATTTATTCTCCAAAAAGGTTCTCCAGCAATGTACTAACAGTAACACAGATGCTATTGGTTGGAGAGCGTGCATGCACAGATCGAGAAATATCAATGGAGGCTGCTCCTGCTGTTATACTAGCCACAATGTACGTCCACCACATTTCTATATTTTAACACGTACAAGAAGCTATGATAGCCCAAAACTTGTTACAGAGGGTGATTATAGATTGAAGATTGATCAACAATTTTTTCATACATTGATCTTGTTGTGTCCTCCGTGCTTTAACTTTGACCATAAATTTAACCAATGAGACCGATTGCGGCAGGAGCAAAAATTATACCGATGAATTCGTATTCAAAAGAAGTTTGCACTTATATAATTTTTGCTTCCGCCACATTCGGTCTCGTTGGTCAAATTTATGGTCAAAGTTGAACCTCGAAAAGCGTGGGCACACTATATTTTGAAACAGAGGGAGTAGCTATTTAAGGTGTTTTCATCCCTAATCCTGTAGGATTCGTGGATTGTTTATTTATACGGTTAAGTGTATTTTTTTCTTTTTACACACAATTGCACCCAGTCGTTCGGAAATTCTTGAAACTTCTATGCCAATTCTAGTGCTGAAGGCCTGCACAATAACAAGAGAGAAATTTATGGAATTAGTTAACTTAATTTGATGCGAATTAGATACCTTTATAATTTGATATTTAGATGGAAACCAATCCTCCATCACACAATGCAATTTTTCCACATACATTCTGGCCACACGAGAGGGACAAAAAAAAGAAGGAAATAAATTAAGACATCTTTGTCACGTTGTGTACATCCAAGGTTCTTTCCAAATTTCTGGGCTAGCTTCTCCCCTTCTTTTGTTTCTTTCTATCATTCTATAGCCTAAGAAAATGATTGGAGAGGAATCTGTAGTTCCGCAGTTTCACAAACGCACAGGGACACTCTTATATTTTCTTTTGTGCCTTTTACTTGTGTATATGACGTTAGTTCAGTTTAATGTTACATTAGAAACTAACATTTCCCGTCCGATAAGTATGAACCCATATTTTTTATAAGGTTACCGATCCAACGATCCAAAAAGGAAAATAATAATAATATTTTGACACAAAAAGCATTTCATTCAGAAAATAATGCTTTTAATGATACAATATTCATGACAGATAAACTATATTTTATTGGCATAAATAATTATTGGCCGAAACCTGAATTCTAGGACTCAGTGTGCACATTACGTTTTTGCAACGTATGTACGTCCCCGGAAGTGTATAGTGCAGAATATTCTGTGGGCGGCAACAGAGTGATTAGCGTTGATGATGATGGCCCCTTCTTCCTCAAGGATGGTGATCACCTCATGGAGCTTGATAGGCCTCTCCGTGCTGCATATCAGCCTCACCTCCATGCTTGCAATGTCAGATTGCCGCACTTCCGCTACCAGTGGCGATGACTCCAAATTTTCCCCTCCTTTTGGTGACCCTGCACCCCTGCTCATGGTAGCGGTGATAGTGGGCGTCGAGATGCCACTTACTCCCAGTAAGGTAGTCATGGCTTGTGCAGAGGTTTTCTTGTGTGGTAGCTCATCGACCCGTTCCTTGAGCTTCTTAATGTATGATGCCGCCACATCTCCAGTCTGCCTAGTTGGGTCATTGTACCCTATTTACGTATTGAAGGTAAAATAATACGAACACATTATGAAGTGAATTTAATTTTTTTATTTGATAACATGATTTCGTTGGCTGATAGCCATCCTTTTCTAGATAATGGAAGAATTGTATTTTTTTTCCGGTCATTATGGTGATGCACACGATTACAGTATAACAAACCTTTTGGATTTCAAAATTGTTGAAACTGCTCTCTCACATGGATGGATGGAGGTAAAAGAAGAAGGAGCACACAATACACTACACAATACACTGGAGTTTCACCCGGCTTCACAGCCCCGTTACTATTCCCGGAGCCACGACTCACTGGATTACAGAGACGGCTTTGTAACCTTGGCAACAAACGCAGCGCCCACGCATCAGTCGCGCTGCATGCACGGACGTGATCTGCATGCCCACGACGCACATGACCCGGCCGTGGCCACTAATCCCTGCACTACCAAACTGACTTGACCGGCCCATGCAAGTAGCTAGCTTATCCATCCGACGCATGCACTGACGCACGACGCGGACAGCTCCACTCCACCGGCCACACCTAACAGACTGACTACTACCACCAGTACACACTCATGCTACTGCCACAAGCGCGTGCGCACACACTACACACACGCGCCACGCTGCTGCGTCCCACACGTCCCGCCCGTCCCGCGCGCCACCGACACGCCCGACGAACCTGACGAGCCCGACGGCACCAGTGTGTCCCGCCTGTTCCGCGCGCACCCGACGCGCCCGACGAGCCCGACAACACACGCGGTGGCTTATTCCAACAAAAATTTATTATCCATACCATCTCGTGTAAAACTATAGTTTTAAATAGTGGGCTACCTCTGCATTATATCATTTAGATGGGTATTATGCTAAACTGTTTAGGATCAATCAGCGTGATATAGCAGCGCGCTAACGATCGTGCCTCTATTTTCCATAACCCACTATTTAAAACTTTGCGTAAAACCAATTGGTGATTTTCTTTAGTCCACAGTGTCTTTGTACTTTGCACTACTGGCTTTCCAACCTTACCTCAGAGATGACATGAGCTTTGAAAGTACTCCCTCCATTTCTAAATATAAGTTTTTTTTTACAGATTAATCTGTATGTAGGCTATATACATCTGTATGTAGTCCGTATTGAAATATGTCTATATATATCTGTATGTAGTCCGTATTGAAATATCTAAAATGACCTATATTTAGAAACGGAGAGAGTAGTACCTAAAATGAAAATGTCCAACAAACACAGTTAATTGCCATCCGGCACATATATTTTCGGAATATATAAACTCATATTTTTCTGGACAGGATGAGATCACGATATAAACATGGAGAATTGCAGAGAAACAACTAGCTTGCTATCACACAGTTCAGTTATATGCAATGAGAAAAAAATAGCAAGTGAAGAGAGAATCGTGTTCTCAATTAGTTCTTACAGCGTGGGGGAAGTGTTCTTTTGGGATGAGGGACGCGAGCTTCTCGCAGAGCGCCTTCATGCGCTGCCTCCTCTCCCTCTCCGACCTCTTCTTCTCCACCAGTACCGCCGTGCCGCGGCTTGCCCTGGTCCTCTCTCCGCCACTCGCCGGCTTGGCCTTCCTCTCCATCTAGCTTAGCAGGGAGTGATCGATCAGCAACCACGGTCTTAATACTCTAGATGGAAATTTGAACGTAATGGCGAAGAAAATACCGAGGTGAAGGCAGCTGCTAGCTTCATAGCGGCAGCTAGGTAGGATGTGATGGAGGAGGAAGAACGAGTGCGTGGTAAGGGCTGGTCGGCCGGGAGGGGATCTGAGGATATATGCTAGGCCTATGGGGGTATGGGAAATATGCCAGGTATATATTGTGCTAAAAAAATGTGTGTACATATATACGAGGTATATGTGTGGCTACAGTAGTGGATTTCAGTACGTACACATGCTACGGTAGTGGAACAAGGTCCGGACTAAAAGGTATAGGCTCGCATGGACGGGCGGGGAGGATGGCTCCAGCTCATCCTCCTCCCGCTCGACCTCATCCATATTGGTGAGCATCTCCACCTCCTCCGCGGTCTGCGGCGCCTCCATCTCCTGCCGGCGACGGCGTCTTGCCTCCGCAACCGACTCCGACCGGACGAAATCGAGGATGGCCTGCTGCTCCGTCTGCAGATCCCCATCGCCAGCGTCCCCACATCCTCCTCCTTCGGCTCATCCCCCTCCTCCTCAAAGTCGTCGTCCTCGTCCTCTTCCACGTCATCTTCGTCCTCCACCTCCTCCTCCGGATCCATTGCATCCGGAGGTAGCCCCGCGGCGATCCGGGCTTCGCGCCTAGCCCGAATCTTCTCGAGGAGTTCGAGCCGGCCCTCTGGCATCAGAAATGGCTTGCTCCTTACCCGGCGGCGTGAAGGCATGGCTACTAGGCGGACGGGTGGACTGGAAAGTTGCGGCGGCGGCAGACAGGAGGAGGAAAATGTGGATGAATGGTAGGGTTTCGATGCCGCCGGTCGACTTAAATAGGCGGGTAAGGCACTACGCAGCCAGCCGGAGCTGCGCCACATGGCGCCACCGGTCCGACGAAGGTGGCGAGCTTCGAACCGCGGGTTTGAGGGCGTTTCCGGCTGGGACCCTTCGTCAGTTCGACATGGCGGGCGTGCCCGGGCGCCCTCATATCCGCTCCATATTTGGGCTGGATATGAGGGG
Organism: Triticum aestivum; assembly: GCF_018294505.1. Lineage (NCBI taxonomy): Eukaryota > Viridiplantae > Streptophyta > Magnoliopsida > Poales > Poaceae > Triticum > Triticum aestivum. Next base: position 830,078 of record NC_057802.1, on the reverse strand, counting down.
CACCGGTCAGCCCGGGTCTTTGAGGCCCGTTTGAGGCGTCCGTCTAGGTCAAAAAATGTGACCCATCAATGACCGGACGGGGATGTATGAGACGAGTTTGAGGCGTCCGGCTGTAAATGTTGTTAATGTAGGAAAGAATATCTCTAACGCAGTGATAGGTGAGATCCTCCTTGGAGCAAGGCTAAAAATGCCGATGTTGTAAAAAGTCGATCCTACGGAGCATCGTTTTTTTCTTTGCGTGGTACGCCACCATCGTCATTTCGTAAGACGTCACTAGCTCTGTACTCTACCCCGTTGAAGTTAGACCATCGTCTTTGTGGTTGGATTCATTCCTTAGTATTGTCTCTATTTTTTAACCGACGATGTAGGCATTATTTGAAGTTAATATAGCTAGCATGAAAGATTTCCTGTCAAAAAAAAATCCGCCAAATAGGAACCACCGTATTTACTCCCTGAGCCCAAGAATAGGAACACTAGAGCTACAGTGTTTACTCCTGGAAAACAAAACCCACACACGTCTTTCTGGTGGCCGTAAGCTCAGGCCCCAGACCACGTTGTGGACCCAGAACAAGAGAGATGCATGCCAAATTAAGTTTAAGTGCATCCACAGCACGATCTGGACCATGTACTACCATGGCCATCCACGCCACGCTCTGGACCATGGACCATGTACCATGTACCTTGCTCAGCCACGGAGGTCCAGACCACGTACACGGTTGCAAATGTCTAGTATAACAGCCATCGCTTCCATCAAAAACATAAGAAAAAGCCATGCAGATCGCGTGTCCATTTCAAAGCAGCGATCACGCCATGATAGCCCCGTGATCTCGCACGATTCCCCAAGCCAGGCAGATCACGTGGCTGTTTCAAAGAAGCGATCACGCCGTGATAGCGGCAGTTTTTTCAGATGCTCACGGCTCACAGCGGCTTTTTCAGAATCTTGGGCTCAACCAAACAGAGCCTAATGCCCCCACACCCATGTCTCAAGCCTTCTTAGTAGAAAGAAACCCAGCATTCTGAAAGTTAAAATATCTCACATCTTCAGAAAGGAGGAGACATGCAAGTACATGGCTACACTAGTAGATTTCAGACAAACCTGAAGCTCACTCACGAGCAGAGCAGAGCAGTACTAAGCTAAGCTAAGCTACCGCGATTGATGAAAAAACAACAAAGAAAGAGAGAAAGAAAGAAATCATGTCATGAGGACGGAGGACGAGACGGTGGCGGCTGCGGCGAGGCCACGGAGCCGGTGGGCGACCCTGCCGGCGTCGAGGCCGATGCGGGGGCAGAGCGCCTGGGAATGGACAGTGTAGAAGATCTTGTCGCCGACTACAGAGAAGCTGGCGCTGACCACGTCGGCGCCCTCCTGCTCCAGCACGGCGATCACCTCGTGCAGCCGGAACGGCCGCCCGGCCTCGCTCGCCAGAGCCACGTCCAGGGTGCCGTCCTGGTGACGCACCTCGATCACAGGCAGCGCTGCCGTCTGTGACTTGTAGTCGCCGGCGGAGACGGAGGATGAGCAGCCAACGGTGTTGCCGGAGAGGGCGGCCTGCTTTCGGCGCTTGAGGTCGTCGATCCGGCCCCGGAGCTGCTTGATGTACGCCGCCGCGCTGTCGAGCTGGTCCAGCTGCGTCGCCGCGTCCTGCACAAACAGAACCAAGTCGTGGTTGTCAGATTAGCCGATCAATCAATCCTGCTGGTAGTAGCTAGTAGTAGTCCAAAAAACAGACGATCCACTGATTGGCATCATCTTGCACTTGCAATCAAAAATATATTCAGATTTTGTATGGCAGGTCCATGTGAATCGAATCAGAGGAGTGATCTTCAATCTTGGGTTGGTAGTTGAAAGGATTAATTGTTGGGGATGGATTCACCGACCAAACATTTTAATTTTTCTTTACAACAAAGTAAAAAAAATTGACCACAAAATAATTGTTATCCAAATGAGTGAGTGGTACTACGCTGATCAATTTCTATGGCTCCTACTGCCACCGAATCTGACACGTGCCGAAATGATGATGAGATATTCTTTTTCTTGTGAACGTCGTCACTTTGTCTCCACCAACCAAGTTGAGACATACGTACTAATTCAGTGGACCACACAAGTAGGTGCTCCCCATCACACACTTGTTATGGGTAACAGTGAGATTTTTTGGTACTAGTATGAATAGAATAGTGTATTCTCTACTGCGTGTTACTGATCGGTAAGAGTGTGGTTAATCAGGTGTCTGTTCCCCGGACAGCTGCGTGAGTTGAGCAAATTAGTCTGCCTTTTGGGGGCGAATCAAGAGTGTTTTTACGTACCTTGTTGCTGGACGGCGGCGAGGAAGATGTAGAAGAATAGTGGCGGAGGTGGTGTGCGGATGAGGCGGGGAGGAGGGAGGAGAGCTTGAGGCAGAGGCCCTTCATGTGCAGCCTGCGGTTCTTCTCCACGTCCTTGCGCTCCATCTTGCCGCTGCAGCCGCCGTCCGGCAGCATGGCTCCTCCGCGGCCGCTCTGCCTCCTGCTCTTCATTGTTTAGATGAGTTCTCTCTCTCCCGATCGAGGAGGAGGGATGGAGCAGGTGAGCTGAGGGTGAGGTGTGGATGGAATGGATAGGAGGAGGGAGGGAGGTTGGAGCTGGTAGTTGAGCTTATTTATACAGCAGCAGAGGATTCCAGTGGACGGAGGAGGAAGACGGACCTGCCAGCGAGAAAGCGAGGGAAAAAGAAAGGAGATGGAATCTCTTTTCTTTTTTCTTTTTTTTAATATGTTTTTTTGAGAGAGATAGAGATGAAGATGAGTGGAGAGGAGTAGAGCAACGGTGGAAAGTCAGAGGTCCACCGAAACGTGTATGTTTTCGCGCTCTCACGTTGCACAAACATAATGTGATGCCACGCGCGTAACGAGAGTGAAATGCGACGTAACATGGGTTGATGAGATGCACGCGCGTGACGGTGAAGGGATCCACGAGCAGCAGTGACCGAGTGAGAAAACGACGACCACGCGGTTTCACGGTCAACACAGATCGTACCAGCAATGCAAGTATAGTACTATACATCAATACATGCCTTTGGATATCCCCTTTCTGGTGTGAACAAGAGACGAACTGTGCAATCGCGTGGGCTACGTATATATACAGTGCGATTGATAACGTTGCTGCTAGCCCGCCTGTACACACGTGTGTGTATATAGGCACTACGTACGCAAAAACACAATCACTATCAACCTACGTGTCCCACAAAAATACAATCACAAGCGCTCTTAGCAGCCTTTCGCAATCATGCACCCACGCCTTCCAATCCGATCAATTATCAACCGTATAATACAAGTCACAATGACCCCATTAATGAATGATCACGTGATGACATCGACGTCTTGTCCCCACAAATGTCATAAATACACCATGGGAATTGAGATATGGACCGACAGGGAAGTGAGATATTATTTGTACATATTAATTAGTTAGTAATTCGCCGGCGAACGCATACCTCTTATAATGCACAAATAAGTAGGGAAAACACTACGTTGTATGAAGTAATCCAGACAAGGTGGATAGAAAATATAGCAAAATTTAAGAACAAGATTAGCAAACTAGTTTTTTATATTTTGGGATAAAGACTTAAAATGGAATTAACAAATGAATGAAATATTAAAATATCAGGAAAACTGAAATTTTTATTGCGGACAAGCTTCTATATAATGTATGGGGATTTTAGGTATTAAACTATTAAAATAGAAAAAACACTACATAATTATATTTCCACTATTTACCATCCCTTTTTTCAGAATATTTTTATTTTGTAAATTCCCTAAAACTTTGCGCCTTCTTTGGTAGAATTTTGTAGGAATTTTAAAGGATATGACTTTTGTAGGAAAAATTTCTTGGAGCCCTTTGGATTGTAGGAATAGATTCGTATTGTAATGATGGATAGAAACAACTCCTTGACATTTGAGCGGAAATAAAAATGTTAGCCTTGACCCAATGAAAAAGTTCCTATTCTATGAATCAACTGACAACTCTTTAATTGTAGGCATTGGTTTCAATGGAATGTACTAAGGGGATGGCGTGGAGAGTTTTCATTGGAGGAGAAAAGAAGAGAGAGAGGGGGGGGGGGGGGGGGTGGCACCCAGTGAAACTCAGAGGAGATTTATTAAATTTTGGAAAGTTCTGTAATATCTCCGTAAAGCATCTGTCCAAGAAGCATTTTTGGTTTGTACCACTACTGAGTCAGCACTCCAAAACGGCATACTCCAAACATCAACGAAGTAGCTTAACATCAAGAGATTAGCTTAAGCTACCAAAGCGCGTACAGTACTACTAGTACACGATCCCGGCTGGTAAACATTTTAATCGCGCCTTGATCCTTCAATCTCCAATATAATAATATAGTTTGGTAATGAGATAAGGCCACACATGGTTAATACGTGGCTTAACCTCGATGATGATCCAGGCCAATTTCATTATTTTGGAGAACATGTTGATCCAACAGCTAGCGCGTTAAACTTGGAGGCAAGCAAGCAAGTAACCATCCTCCTTCTCTAAAAAAAATGAATCATCAGAGTTGTCAGATTTTAAAATTAGTCCAACTAGCATTGCCAACGTGCGCGCGCCATTCTATACACGGATATACTCAGTAAAAGTTAACATCGTCGAAGGCAATTTTAACCAACGAAGCGACCGGAATTGGCGATTATGGGAAATACAATAAGAAAGAATCCAATAAAATAATTACTCTATGTAGTACAAAACTATTTTTTTTCACTAGGCTCCTTCTTGATGCACCGTAGGTTTTAAGCACTAAAAGCGGATGCGATATTAGACAGAAACTACAGTAATTCTTTTAATTAGGCTAGTGAACAACCACTTTCCGCGCGCTAAATAATAAAATGGGCGTGTTGGATTGATTCCTTTGGGTGTGACTTTTCGGCCCACCACTGGAAGCTCGCCCAATCAATCACTCTCTGGCTACAGTGGGAGAAAGCGAAGTGTAGCATGGGCCAAAAGGCCATCGCATAGTATTCCGCACGTTCACATGCATGCAGTGACATCGGCCTAGCTCTCGCTTTCATTCATCCATTTTTCTTCTGAAAAGGCAATATATTTGCTGACATCCCCATATATTTTTTACTGCATACTAGTTATTTTTTTGTTAGGCAGGAAAGCACGATTCATACTTTACTCAATCTTTTTACCATACGCACACTAACATCCCCATATATTTTTTAAGGTTTACACAAAGTTTAATCAACTAACAAGGTAGTATTTTCTTTTCATCAAAGAATCATTAGCTTAATTGTCAATGTGTAGAGGTCAAAGTCTGGATGACGAGGGCATTTGTTCCTGTCCCAATTTAATTTGCTCTCACTTTGTAAATGTATACTAATATAGTCTGAAAAAGGCCTCAGGCATCCCCGAGGTCGAATCTCTTTATTCTGGTCGGAAGGAATTGATATTTATGTGCCGCGGAAAAATTGCGGCTGTTTAGTTAATTATTTGTTGTTAAGACACACTGCTCTTTGTGATACATAGTGGACAACTTGCGGATATGTTCGGACATCTATACCCCGCAATTACAGAGTCCAATTAACATACATTATAAAATAGATATCGAACAATTAGTGCGTGCAATACACTCCAAAAAACATATGTTGCAAAAAAAAAATTCTTTTGTGAAGAGGACCTCAGACCTATATTGAATTTGAGAATTGGTACAATATACCCCTAGAAAAAAGGAAATTACACACAGATACCTAGGGACCAGGGCGAGATGAGGGCATGCCGTCGCCGCCGCTCCCTCCGGGAGTCGGCGAGTACCCTTAGACATGTGCTCGGATTAATAACGGACGGGAATTCTACACCTTCGATCCAACCGGGCGCACGGTACCCCTCTAGGCTTTGAGGGTGATGGTACGGAAGCACGTGACTGAGCAGCTCCTGGGCATGCTCATTTCGGCGAGTCGCTGACTAAGAACACATTAGAGGCCGCTCACGATGGCCACCTTAGCTTAACCAAACCGAATGGAGCTGCTGCAGCAGTCCATTAAGGCACGAGAGCACGAGGCAGCTAGGCCAAGTCATCAGGTCACCAGCTATCTCCATCATTCGTCAGGCGGGGCCATGACGTCCATGATTCCTTCGCGACTGAGGACTCAGTAGAGTTTTAGGTGGTTAATACCCCGTTGCAAGACTTGATTACCGCCACCAGGTTGGCAGACACTATCTGGCAGCCATATACCATCATACCAGATTTCTTGCCTCTCGGGCACTATACAGTGCCAGGAATAAATAAATAAATCTCAGACATGATATACATGTTTTATTTTGTTAGGGCAATCTTTTAGTTTCCTGCCCCCCCCCCCCCCCCCCGCCCCCCCCCTCCCCCCCCCCCCCCCCCCCCCCCCGTCCCCTATTTTTCAAAAATTAAAACACAACACTTAGAGCAAGACATTGTATTGTCGAATGCTTAGCCAACACACACACACCTGAAAGTTTGAAGGATGGAATGACATGGTTTTTGTCCTAGTAGCGTTAACATTAGTTGGAACTTGGTCGATGAGTAAAACACTAGATGTCAAGGTTGTGTCCCAAAATTTTAATAGCATATGTTAACGGGCAAGAAGTGCAAGACCTACTTTCACAATATGGTGATGTTTTGTTTCAGGAGAACTATTCTTCTAACACGTATGTGGACATGAGACATGATTATATCGACAAATAATGGCTCAACGATCATACGATCTGAAGGTAATAACGTAAGAAAATAAAGAGATGGCTGGTGCACAAATAGAACTAGGCTGGAGAGGACAAATACCGGCGGCTTTACCCAGATTGAGGCCCCCAAATGGGTAACAGACCTACGAGGGCTAGTAATCTGGTAAAAAATTGTCTGGAATCCTCTATGCTTTGTAGATCCCTTGATATATGGTGAGCGGATCTCCGTATAACCATAAGATCGCTGATTTTCATGCTCCTAACCTTATCACCTCTACAGTTCCCACGTAGGTGCTTGAAGCACAACACCTTGAGGTCACGGAAGACTCATTGAGGAGTGAAAGGTCCAGACTGTCCGTATGGCATTCCCACATGAGGAGATACACATATCCACTGAAAAAAGACCCATGTTGTATAAGTTTTTTTTTTTGGCATACTCCACCCAATCACTCTGCATGGCTATTATGTCCCTGGCCAACAACACAAACCATCCATCCTTTGCTTGAATTGTGCAATGATTTTTAAAATTTTCTACTGTGTACTTTGTATGATTACTATCTCCCTATAAAGCAACCGTTTAGTGTGCTTGGAATTGTGTAATGATTTTTGAAAACCTTATATTTTTGTACAAAAAGATAAATCCAACTAAAATTACTATAATCGTCCATAAATCTTACAAACTAAAATGACCCCGAACATATTTGGGAGTGGGTCCACATATATCAAAATAAACAAGTTTAATAGAATAGAGAGAAAGAAAACTTGTTGCTTATTGACAACCACAAAAACCTAGGAGATTATTAAGATAGTGAAATTGGACCAATGGGAAAGTCGGATGGCCTATTTGACTATGCCATGTATGCGAAGAGGCTGCGTATGTAGCTACAAGATCTTGACCCTAGGAAGACTGGCAATTGTCGATAGGTTAGAGAGCCCTCTACAAGGTTCTCAAAAAAATTCTCATCGTTGCATATGCCTTATAAAAAACTATTCATAATAAATTCCAGAAAAGGCATTATTTCCATTAAGTGGGTTGATTAAAATAAAAGAGAGTTTTTTGCAGCCCTAGGAACTTGAAGGATATTATCAAGATGTCGGCTTTGGTTTAAGTACAAATTATGTAGTGATCAACATGACTAATGTGCATTCCTCGCATGTTGGTTGTGTGCACTTGATAGCCCCCCCTGCACTAGTTGTGGATGATGAGTTGATTTAGGTCACTTGTTATGTTTTCCCATGCCCCCTTACCTGCATATGAGTTTGTATCGATGTCGTAGGTTGTCGTAGAATTGGGATCTTGATTATCGTTGTCTTCAAAGGTATGGTCCAGGAACTTTGAACCCTTTAGGGAGGCAGGGCCCATCTTGCTGCAACGTTGGAGGTGTGAGAATTCACCATTATCACAGTTGGAGTATTGACAATGATTGTTGCCACCTTTTTGTCCCTGCTGATCATTGTTGCTGGCACCAAGTCCTGCGCGTTCATTGTCTCAATTATTACCACCATGTTGATTGCACGGATCAAGGTCGGGTGAAAATTTTCCTATGAAGGAGAGATATTTCTGCCCCAATATGGCTTCAAAAGAGTCCATATGAGAATAAAACTCACCGAGTGACACCAACTTGTTTTGAGTCAATGACAACATGGGGTTGTAGTCAGAACTGAGGTCACATAACAGATATGAGAGTGCACGCTCTTCAGCGAGAGGGCATCCTTCTAAAGCCATTGTATCATCGAGCTCTTTTACTTTGTTGAAATAGTCATTTGCCGGGAGGTCGTTCTTCCTCATATTTGCCAATTGCCCACGAACCTGGAAGATATTTGCATTGGATTGAGAGGAGAACATGCAACCTAATGTAGAGACAGGCTCGGCCATGGCTGTCATGGCCGGCACATGCCCCAACGTATCTGGGGATATTGACACAAGCAGGGAACTCACCATTTGGTCCTGCTTGACACAAGATTCATACTCGAGGTTTATCACCTTATTAATTTTTCCTTTGTCTCTGTTGGTTACAAGCTCCTTGGGTGGAGCCGCGCAAGTCCCATTAGCGTACCCAATGACTCGAGCATCACACATGCATGGCATCGCCTGTGTTTTCCATAGGAGAAAAATTGCTAAGGTCGAGCTTCACATTGATTAGATCACCGGACAACACAAGAATGTTCAAAAGGAGGAGATAGGCATGGTGTTTGTGCATATTGGAGAGGCGGCCTTAATACGATACCGTACAAATTAGCGATAGAAGATTGGTTGGGGATGCCAGTTCTAGGGCTCAATGAATGTATTGCACCAAAGAAAATAGATGTAAGTTGTATTTTGTTGGGCTATAACTAACAAGTCTATTCAAAATCAAAAATGAAAACAAGCCTATTCGGTTTATACAACACTGAATATTGGAGTAAGAGATAAAATATAACACATTTAATATTTTATATTTTAACGTGTACGACATGCTATAATAGCCTAAAACTTGTTATAGCAAATTATAGCAAGTGATTATAGATCGAAGGATGATCAAAATTTTCTTCATATGTCGATCTTGTTGTGAAATTAACATGGAGAAGACACTAGCTAGCTAGTTAAGGCGTTTCCATCCTCTGTCATAGTCAATTAATAAATAGATATGATGTACCGTCTATAGGATGTTTTAATACAGTTCTGTGTGGATTTTTGTGTGTGCACAAATTGATTTACTATCATACCAATGCTCTCAATCGTTCATTAATTCTTGAAACATCTATGCCAATTCTGGTGCTGAAGGCCTGCACCATAACAAAAGAGGAATTTATGAAATTAGTTAACTTAATTGTATGCAAAATAGATAACATTATAATTTTATATTTTGATGGAAACAAATCCAGCCCCATCTAATTAAATTTAGCACACACATTCTAGCCAGTATGGAGGGACGAAAAAGAAAGAAATTTTATTAAGATTTGCATGGCAAGTGTGTACATCTAAGGTTGTTTTCAAATTTTCGGCTAGCTTTCCTCCTTTATTTTATTTTCTTTCTATGTTTCTACAGCCTAGGAAAAAGATTAAAGAGGAATCTGGGGATCTGCAGTTTCCTCTTATTTTTTCACAGAAACACTCTCATATTTTATTTTGTGCCTTTTTCTTGTATATATTTCATTAATTCAGCGTCATGCTACACTAGAACAAACCGTACTCTTCAAATAAATTTGAACACATATTTTCATAAGGCTATCGAGCCAGCGTTCGAAAATGAATAAAAAACTTTTGCCACAAAAATCATTTCTTTCAGAAACTAATGCTTTTTAAATATGAATCCAATGATACAATTTTAATGCCACATAACCCATATTTATTAGTCTAATTAATTATTTATCGAAACCTGGATCCAAGGACTCATGCGTGGCTTACATTTTGGAGCATAGATGTATTTATATGTTGTAAATATAAAGATTATACCTATATGTAACTATACCTATATATGTACGTACCCGGGAGTGTATAGTGTAAAGTATTTTGTGGCCAGCAACAGAGTGATTGGCGTTGACGATGTCGGCCCCTTCTTCTTCATGGATGGTGATCACCTCATGGAGCTTGATCGGTCTCTTCGTGCTGCATATCAGCCGCACCTCCATGCTTGAATCGTCGGGTTGTCGCACCTCCACTACTGTTGGTGATGCCTCCAAATATTTTTCTCCGTCCAGTGACCCCGCACCGCTGCTTTTGGTTGTGGTGGTAGTGGGCGTTGAGATGCCACTAACTCCCCCTAAGGTAGCCATGGCTTGCACAGAGGTCTTCTTACGTTGCAGCTCATCGACCCTCTCCTTGAGCTTCTTGATGTATGATGCGGCCACATCCAGGCTGCCTAGTTGGGTCATTGTATCCTACAAACACATTTAACGCACAATAATGTGAAAATATTATGGGAGTTCTTTTTTTAGTTTGATGCATGATTTCCTTGGCTCAGATAGCCCCTCCTTTTCAAGACAATGGAAGAGTTGTAACTTTAGTCTATGTATTGTGATGCACACAAATACACACAGTTTTGGATTTCAAAACTAGATTATCCAAATCATCACACGTTAACCAAATTGCGGATTTGCTTTAATGCATAATTGGTTTGTACTTTGCAGTTTTTTTTCGCACCATACCTCGACATGCCATGAGCTTCAAAAGTGGTTCACCTCCACTAATGGTTTCGATGGCGCTTTCCGCCACACGGGGCTAATGAATGTGTGCACCGTTAGTTGATTTTGGGGGTGTGACTTAATTCGTAAATTATCTTCAAGATCTTACTGCATACTATCTTCCTCTCCATTACGAATTGATATTTACTTTCTAAATGTTGCCGTCCTACAGTGTCGATTCATTATTAGCTAGCGAGCCCCTTTAGTGAAGTTACTCTTATTATTAGCTGAGAATATTTGGCATGAAGCAATACTATATCATGCGAATATTATATGCGAATTCAGAGCTGGATGAGTTTTGCAAGATTGCAAGATAACCGTAATAATTCTTGCAAACTGCAGATGGAAAGACTTCATATTTCAAACGTGACAGTTAGTTATTTACTGAGAATTTGGAGCTGCATTTTCAGAGTTTGGCAGGAAAATTGAACTCGATCGAGGAAAGCAGCACGTACATTCCAAGAAAACTTAATGCCTGTAGAACTCAATTGCTAGCTACCATTGAGTACGATATTTCATGTGATGAGAAGGACAATACTGGCGGCCATTACATTTAAACATTTCACTTATGAGGGTATAACTAGATCTGCATACTGTATGTCGTACCTAAAGTGAAAATAAATGTCCAACAAACACAGTGAATTACCATTCGCCACTTAAATACGCAGAATACATAAGTATAAACTTATTGCTTTCTGGACGGTATGAGATATACAATATAAACATGGAGAACTGGAGAGGAACAGCTATCTCACAAGCTATCACACTATTCAGTTATACTCCCTCTGTTCCAAATTACTCGTAGTGGTTTTAGTTCAAATTTGAACTAAAACCATGACGAGTAATTTGGAACGGAGGGAGTACGTAATAAGAAAAAAATAAACATGTGAAGAGAAGTATGTTCTTGGTTCTTACAGCGTGGGGGTTGTCTTCTTTGGGGATGAGGGACGAGAGCTTCTCGCAGAGCCTCTTCATGTGCTGCCGCCTCTCTTTCTCTGACTCCTTCTCCATCAGTACCTTTGCCGTCGGCGCACCAGCCGTGCCGCCGCTTGCCCTGGTCCTCTTCCCGCCCCTCGCCGGCTTTGCCTTCACCTCCATCTAGCTCAGGGAGTAGAGATTGATCAGGATGTCTGTGTCAATGGGTGTGAATCGAAATGCAATAAAAGTGAAGAAGAAGAAGAAGAAGAAGAAGAAGAAGAAGAAGAAGAAGAAGAAGAAGAAGATACCGAGGCGCAGGCAGCTGCTAGCTTCATGGCGGCAGGATGAGAATGGAGGAAGAAGAACAAGTGCTTGCGTGGCGTGGTCTAAATGGACTTGTACGGATAAGGGCCAGCCAAGGTGGCCTATGAGAGCTTGGGAAGTACTCCTGCTCTTACTACTACATGTATATATAGGGAACTTGAAAATATTTAAAAAAATGTGTGTGCGTGTGTATATATACGAGGTATATGTGGCTGCAGAAGTGAGATGCTGTACGTACACATCCTATTGGTTGGAGAGGGTTCAAGCAGCGATGGAGAAATATCAACGGAGCTTTGCCTGCCGCTGTGTTTGTTGTTGCTGTTATAGTGGCAGTATACGTACGTACAAATGCTGAATGGACATGCAGAGCTCCGTGCCCGTCGGCAGCGCGACACGGCATTCAATGCCGTGACAGGGGTGACAGCAGCGTGGCCGTGGATCCATTGGTTAAGCAAGATCCAGCGTATAACGGACACTCGGCCATGGGCGATCGGTATGCATGATTGAGCGCAAGTGGGAGTGGATTTCTGCCGTTTGTACCTAGCCACAATAAACTTACTTGTAGAAATGCAATTGCAGCTAGCCAAGCAGAGAGCTATAGAACAAAAGAATTAAACAATAATGTGATGCTGACTGGATGTGGTTAGTGCTAAAGACAATGTTTAGAGAAAACACGCCTAGAGAGTATGTGTTGCATGCCCGTGGAGGCAATGCCATTGTAGGTAACCTAGCTAGTCATGAGGTTCGGATATGAATTGTTTACTTTCAAGGCCATATTCCATAATAAGAATTGTAACATCGGCATATGGAAGGGTAGATAAACTGTCATCGAGTAGATGAATATCAATGATCATGCTGTTAAAGTAATGACTAGAGGAGGTAGGATGACTCGGGAACCACTTTATCCTGAGGGACACCCAAAAAGAATTGAACAAGACTCTCAAAGAGCTACCACTGGTGCACGTAGTCCTTCTAAAAAGAAAAAGAAGATGTACCACCGCTGCAAAAAAACAAAAACAAAGGACCACTAGCTAGCATCTCTCAGCTATAACATTTTGAAGTGTCAAGGAGGGTGGGTCTCCTGGATGCACCCCCTCCCCTTTCTTTGTTTGAAAATCAAGAGTATCCAGTACAAATGTAAACTTTACTTTGTTATTAGCTAGGCTCCTCAAGGTCTGCCTGCTTAGAGATTTTAATTTTGTTTCGTTATTTTAACGGATTTGCTTCTGACAAAGCGGCATGATTTTCTGGTCTTGCCAGCCGACTAGTATTTTAGCGATTTCAACTGATTTATCTGTGTACTCTATTGTTGCATATTGATTTGATACTAGTTGCACGTATCAAATAACTGCTATATTTGTAATGCTTAACTATGTTTGTTTGAACATTTGACCAGTATGCTCGATTTTATTTTGTGGGTTTGATATAAATTTAGCCGAATCTTCATTTTCTTCCTTTGTTGTAACTTCAACCCACAACCAGTGCTACTTTTATAAATGTGCAACTATCTCTTTCGTAGGATATAAATGCATTCATTTCGTTCTAATTTTTACCAATGCCCTTATTAGTTTTGAGTCGATGAAAGGTTTTAAAAAGTCAACTGTAGCATGGTGGGGCCAATTTTGTAACGGTGAATCTTGTGGATAGAGTAATTTCATGGATAGGCATGATTGATGTCTAGCTCTCCAATGGAAATGACCACCAACATGGTCAAACCGGAGCAACATGCATAAAATTTAACCGGTCGACAACCAGCCCCACAAAATCAGTAAGTGAATTGACAACCAGCACATATACAGACGATGAGATGATGTACATCTACATATAATGTACACATTCCTAGCTCACTAGCAGCCTAGACGATAAATTTTCCTATGTTTGAGCGCGTCGATGTCAGATACTAATTGGCACCACCCCAATACTATTTGTCTAGCCATATGTGGAGAGAAATAGCTAGATGAGAAGATAGCTATGTGACAAAAGAATTACAGAATAATTTGATGTCGACTAGATGTGGTTGCTGCTAAAGGACAATATTTAGAGAGAATAGACTGTGAGAGTATCCATCACAATAACTTATAAATTATGTGAGTATCTATCACGATAGCTTAGTTTTTTTTTCCTTTTCAGGGCCAGCATGTTCCTCAATAAGAGTTGTACCGCCAGCATATTGAATGGTAGATAAACTGCCATCAACTAGATGAGGTATCACCGCTGCAAATCGTTTGCTGGCCTTGGACCATCCAACAAGGAGGAGGGGAACTTTTGGTCTATGGGGACATATGCACCCTATATGGAAAAAAAATTTAGTAATTCAACAAAAAGTCAAAAATTCCTGAAAATATTGTTGAAATAAACTTGACCTTCTATTGTACTCATGAGAAATAAAATCCACAAAAAAAAAATCCTTTTGACTTCTTTTCAAAAAAGACAATTTTTTGGCTAAAATAGTGTGAATAGTGACCTATAATAGCAAATAAATTTTGTCTTTTTTGCTGTGAGGTCAACTTTTGTTTTTTTTCGTCGACATTTATATATCAGTGCAAAAGTAAGTCAAGTGTTTTGTCAAAATAGTTCTTACCTATTTTGACTTTTTATTAAAATATTAAAAAAAAAATCCCCATATAGGGTGCATATACAACCAGGAACCAAAGTGTATTTCCCCCAACAGGGACCGCTAGCTAGCATGTGAACTACACCTTTTGGAAGTACCAGGGAGAGTGGCTCCCCTCGATGCAACCTTTTTGTTTGTTTGTTTCCTTGTTTGCAAAGGAGAATTTGCGGTGAAATGTCGTGATAAGTTCATTATTAGACTTCTCAAGATCCATGTAGCTTGAAGGTTTGATTTCCCCCTGTGTTAACAGAATTTTTTCTATTAGTTGACTTGATTTTTTGTTGTTGCTAGTCGACTATTCCTTAGCGATACTCATTCTATTGTCTCTAGGGTTGCGCATGAATCCCAAACCATTCTATGTTTGATTTTTTTTGTTGTAAATTTGCTCTCAAATTAGTCAATTCTTTTATTCCGAGCTGCAGTTGCACTTTAAAGTTTAAACCTGCAACTATTGCAGTTATAGAGAAGTGGAACTACTGTATTTGTAGGCTGTAATGTGCAATTGTATTCGGTTAATTTGTATTTGTGAAATCGAATTTTGTTTTTGGGTTTTGGGTTGACTGAAAGGTTTTGAAAAGTCCGGTGGACTGATGAACGGTCAGGGAAGAATTTTATTTTTATAGGGGTCAAGCTCGTGGATTTGGTTGATAGCTATGGTTGGCTAGCTCCATATACGAAGGCGGAGGTGACGGTGACGCAAGCAAGGGTGACGTTTGCACAACAAGTGCAGCAGTCAAACATTTAACTGCTTTTGGTTGCTCTGCCACCAGCCAGACGTAGGACTTGTTCATCGATCTACGTGGTTGTCTGTCTTGACGCATATGGATAGATACTCCATCTCTGCCTGCCGGCCGCAGCTTCTCCATCGATCGATCCAAGCATTAGTAGGCCTGTGAATCTCGTGTGGTGTGATAGACGTGGATGCATGCATGCGTGGATTTTTGTTTCTTTGTTTGGAAATCAAGAGTTTGCAGTACGTACTAGTACACGACATGCCAACATAACTTTGTGATTACAGGTGAAGAGAGTACTTTTGGTGGCCAGAAGCAGAGCAGCATGCCTACGTAGGCACTGGTGACGCAAGCAAACGTGACGTAGGTCTGCACTAAGTGTACGCTTTAACTAGTTTTGGTGTGCGACAAGTTGGTCTGCAGCCGACAAACGATACACATACACACACGCGCATGGACAAGAAGTATCCTGTGTCTTCTTTCCCTGCCGGCCGCAGAAGCCTCTCGATATATGCAAGCCGGTGACGCATGTAGCAAGTGTTGTGGTCAAACGTTTATCTGGGTTTGTATGCATGACTGCTTCGAACTTCGATCAGTGACACAAGTCCGTGTTCTTGTTCCATCTTTAGAAGGCACTGTAAATGGAGCCACACCGCACACTAAGGTGTAAAGAAAATCCTCCTATGACCTAGTCAAAGAAAAACACGACAAAACAACCCGAGCACACTAACAAACACCAGAGTATTGAATTCATGAGCTAGCCAACTCTTCCAAAAGTCCGCACCGATGAAGAGAGGCGGGCAAAATATTTCAACACGGAGTGCACCACTAGACGCCTTCATTAAGCTGCCGCGAAGAAGCAGGGGAGAGGCCGGACTACCGCGACTCTGCGACACACAACCAAGCCCAACGACGACATGCGAACACGTTCCACATGGAAGAAACTACCGGACTTTGTCGTGCCATCACCATCAAACCACCGCCTAAGGGGACCTACCGCCCTCTCGCTCCAGACGAAGGAGAGTTGACCCTGCCGGCAAGCACCAAGGCCAAAGGGAAGACGTGGTCTCTTCTAAAAGATAGATGCAAAGGAGCCCATAAGATGTCGGAGCAAAGGCATTGCCAGTTAAAACTTGAAACCTCCGGGCGTTAAGCTTTCGCCCAGCCCCTCGCACACACCTCACCGAGGGTATTCGATCTACATGAAACATCACAACCAACCGCGGACTCCAGATCAGGATCAGCGCTTGGCGGCCACCTACGGCGACAACTTCGCGAGGCATAAGTTTGTGTGTGTATACATGTATCCCGCGGTAGATGCAATAACTGTTCTGCCCGTTTCTTTTCTTGGGACAATCTGGCGTTCACATCCATGTAAATCTAATATTTTCTGAGTCTGTGAGATAAGGGTCAAACCTTTATTCTCACTACATTTATGCAATGAACATCTCTAGGGTCTACCTACATTTAAAAAAAGAGCTTTTTTACAGTACCCTGGTACTCCCAGAACATACCCCGGAGTACCAAACAGATCTGACCGTCCATGGTGAAGGGCAACTTTGTTATTTCCGACTGAGGCTAAGAGCTCTCCCAGTAGGGTTACCATGCTGGAGAAAAAACAAGGACCCGGTTTCTTTGTGCATCTCGATCGAATGGCGGCGGCGCCTCATCCCGATCCATTTTCTGCTGTACGCCGCCACGATCGCTCCCCTTCCCCCTTCCTCGCACCCCCACCCCACCCCGAAACCTCTCCCGACAGCGATCATACCGATCTGCCCTCGCCGTCCCCTGTGCGAATCACTTCTAGTCATCGCTGCCCGCTGGAGATCGACGTCCCTCCATCATTGCCCCTCTTGAGGACAGTAGGATCTGTCGACCCCTTTGGATTTTATCACAGCAAAAAAATAGCTGATAAAATCTTGATGATCTGAAAGTGGTAGCATGGCAATTGATCGGATGATTACTAAATTTGCTGCTACATGAAGAACTCATCTGCCGTCAATGCCCTGGTAAACAAGAAACCAAAATACCCTAACGAGAAATGATGACATGGTTGATTGATTACGGTGTTGCCCCTTAGATCAGGGCACTCCATGACTTTTCAAGTCGGTACTCTGCAGGGCTACCGATGGAGTACCCAATTATGTTAGCCGTTGGATCAGCGAAAATAGACGGTCTACATTAATTCTGGGGTACAGTAAAAGAACTCATGAAAAAATGCACAAGAAAATGCGCAATGAATGGTTCTTGACTTGTTACATGCATGAAAAATATCTGATGGGTGCACGGCGCTCAAGGAAGCATAGAAAAACCTGTCGATCTTTTCTGGAAGCTGGCTAGCTAGTGGATGGCGTGGCAGGGACACCAGAGAAGCAAGCAGAGCGAGCGGCAAGCAGAGTAGGCGCTGGCGACGCGAGCACCAAGTGTACGTACGTACTAGTCACGCATTGAACTGCTTTTGGTGTGTTGCTCCTTGTCCTAACGTCTCTGCATCCATCGTGACTCCGACACGTACATACTCATCGGTCGATCTCTATAGTTGTCTGTCTTCATGTAACATGGCCCTCTCGTGGTACTTTACTTTCGGTCAATCTCCACCGGTACGATCCAGACCAATTTCATTATTTTGAGGAACATGGAGTAATGTGTTATGGTTTCATGTGAGAACATGGTGAGAGTGACATAATTATGATTTAAATTAAGCGATCACGTGCGGCATTTTTGGCAAAGTCATACTCATCAGCCCACCACCTCCTCGTGCATAGATTAAATAAACCGGTAATTTTTGTCAGGATCTCATGATCTTTTGATTGTGATATCATGTCGAATTCCACTCAGTAAAAGTTAACATTGTCAAGAATCCTTTCTTAGAAGTTAACGATATTGCCACATGTTTTTTTTTGCGGTAACATGTTTTGTCATTGTTGTTTTCGTTGCGGTAACATAATAAAATATTTACGTAAGTACTACAAACCAATTTTTTTTCACTAGACTAGTGCTTTATGCAACGTAGGTTTTAAGCATTAAGCCATAAAAGTGGATGCAATTTTGGAGAGATACTACGCAGTTTATTAGCCTACTAGTGAACAACCACTTTCCGCGCGCTAAATAATAAAATGGGCGTGTTGGATTGATTCCTTTGGGTGTGACTTTTCGGCCCACCACTGGAAGCTCGCCCAATCAATCACTCTCTGGCTACAGTGGGAGAAAGCGAAGTGTAGCATGGGCCAAAAGGCCATCGCATATTATTACATGCACACAGTGACATTGGCCTAGCTCTCGCTTTCATTCATCCCCTTTTCTTCTGAAAAGGCAATATATTTGCTGACCCTTACTGCATACTAGTTTACTATTTTGTTATGCACGCACGATTCATACTTTTATTCAATATTTTTACTATATGCAGGCTGACATCCACACTTATATTTTTCTACAGTTTCACACGAAGTTTAATCAACTAACAAGCTAGTATTCGCTTTTTTATCAAAGAATCATTAACATAATTGTCAATGTCTGGATGATGAAGGTATTTGTTCCTATCGCCAGTTAATTTACTCTCACTTTTGGAATGCATAATATAGTCTGAAAAAACACTCATGCATGAACGAGGTTGAATCTCCTTGTTCTGGTCGGAAGCACTAGCTAGCTAAGGAATTCATACTGAAGTGTCACTGCGAAATTGCGGCGGCTTAGTTAATTAATTGTCGTAAGTCACACTGCTCTTTGCAATGTTGCATTGAATGAATATGTACTACAGTGAATTACCTCATGCACTGTGGGTGTGTTTAGTAGGGTGCATGGCTCAAAAGTTCCTTACGGGCGTGTTTGGTTCCATGGGTCGCACCTGGCTCGCACCCGAGATGCAAAATCGAGCGTGTTTGGTTTCTTGTGCGGCCTTCTCAGCCTGGCCGATAGATGCAAAAGAGGTCTCCCAGCTAGGCTTTCTCTTACGCAGCAATCAGCCGTTTCTCTCAGCCAAGCCAGCGCCTGCATCCAGTATCTCTCTTCCCTTTCTTTCTCTCTCGCACGCAGTCAGATTCAATCAAAATTGGAAGAGAAATTTCAGAATTAATCTAAAATGCAATGTACCAAACAACATCTGTTGTATATAGCATCGGTCGTGCATCCATATCATACAGTCCACCAAACATACATCTTAGTTCATCCTTGCATTAGCTCAACCAGGCCATGCAAACCGAGGATCCCCCATGCAATGCAAGTTATAGCCACCTAGGCAACCCTACAGAATCCACATTTGACAGTTTGGTAGGGTGTATGGGCTCACCATAACTATGCTCACATCACGTAAAATGGCCTTACAGCCATACCGCATTGAGCACACCCAGATAGGGTGCATGGAGGCAGCCATGCTCGCCTCGACCCTCAAAAATTGTTTAGAAATTCAGAATTTGTTTAAATTCTCAAAAAATGTTCATAATTTCAAATTTTCTTAATTTTGCTAAAAATATATATTCAGATATTCAAATGTTGTTTAAATTCTCAAAAAAGTTCAGAATTTCAAAATGAGTTTAAATTTTCAGAATTCAAAATTTGTTGAAACGTTCGAAACAAAATTCAGAATTTCGAAATCTGTTTAAATTTTAAAAATAAATGGAATTAAAAATGTGTTTACTTTTTCAAAAAAAGTTTATAATTAAAAAAACATTTCTTGAAAAATGTTTAGAATTTCAAAACAAATTTAAATTTTCAGGAATTCCATTTTTTATGTAAAAAAGGAACTCCAAAATGTTTTTAAATTTTTATTCATGTTTTTAAAATTGTGTTATAGGGCTTATCCCCATTTATATACGGGAGTGGTAGTCTTGTAAATATTCATCAAGAATCCTCTATGCGCCGGAGATCCCTGGATATACAGGGATCCCAACCTTGCCACCTATTGGTTGCTGATGAAGCTATGTACCTAGGGTAGGGTTATAGGCCTGACCTAGACACCCTCCCCAAGGACATCACCCTAATGTCAGAAGCATTCGAAGGGTACCATCATCCTCGACCAGAAACATTCCACTCGGAAGAATCACTATCACTCGACCGTAACAGAAACCACTCGACAGACAGAAGGTCTAAAGTCACTCTGCACAGCAACGGTCGGACGTTTACTCATAGACTTAATAGTCATTTATAGCACTTTATTACGGACGTTACCTGTAACGCTCCCTCTTTATGTACATTGAACTCCTTGTAACGTGGGCTGGCTGGGGTCCTGGCGCACTCTATATAAGCCACCCCCTCCACAGGCACAAGGGTTCGCACCCCTGTAACACACACACACGCATAATCCAGTCGACCGCCTCCGGGCACCGAGATGTAGGGCTATTACTTCCTCTGAGAAGGGCCTGAACTCGTAAAACTCGCGTGTACAACTTCGCCATAGTTAGGATCTTGCCTCCTTATACTTACCCCCCATTCTACTGTCAGTCTTAGAACCACGACAGTTGGCGCCCACCGTGGGGCAGGTGTCTTAGCGACTTGTTGGTGAAGTTGCGGTTTTTTCCGATTTCCATCGTCATGGTTTCCGGCGGAGGAATGGCTGAGGGCCGCGCGATCCGTCTCGGCGCGCTTGTTTTTGTCGCGGACGACTTCGCCTGGCTTCAAGAGGCTCCACTCGACGTCGAGGCGCTCCCCGTCCGCGGGGCGATGCACCTTCGCGCGTGCGTCCGCGGCGTCCTTCTTCGGCAGCCGTCGACTCAGTATCGGTCGGCTCCAGTGGCGTCCTCGCTCCCTGCTGTTCGCCGGCACAAGCGTTCCGGTCGATCGCGGCTCCAGCGGTGGGTGAGGCACGCGGTGGCCCGCCAGTCGGCCACCCCACAAGTCGCGGCAATCGAGCCCGACGAAACTCTCTACGGCCTGTTCGACTGGCTCCGTTGAGACCGCATCCGAATGCGATAGCAGTGACCCTGCGGCGGAGGTTTTGATGGTCAATGGCCCTCGCAGTCCTCCTGGCTTTCCCCGCGACGATGATGGCGGTGGCGATCCGTCGCGCGCACATGAGGAGTACCGCCCCGAGCCTCTTTCTTCGCAGCAGAGGGAAGAGCTCCACCGCCGCAATATGGATGCACTTCACACTCCTCTCGTTGGAGAAACCCCTGAGGCCCGGGCCTTGGAGGAGGCGCACCTGGCCAACTTGGCTGAGCGCGCTCGATTGGAGAACCTCCAGCATGCACTCGACGAGCGTGCTCGGCAGCGGATCCTTGAATCCAGTCGACGGCCACTTTTTCCGCCTCAAACTCAGGTATACTGAACTCCGATTCAGAATCTCACAACTGCAGCCCGAATAGTAGAGCCGATTCAGCCTTCCCAGTCGGAAGCTGGCAGAGGTTTGATGCAGATCCGGGCTTTACTCCGGGCAGCAAGAGAGCAGAATACAGCAGTATCTCAGTCGCGGAATAGAATTCATAGCAGGTCTGTGATGGCAGACATAGTTTAGTCGGCTCACAGCCCAAGATCGTTCCTGCGGCGTGAGGGACGTGGGGACCGGCGAGATCAGTACAGAAATCGTGAGCAGTATGATCACTAACTCGACCACGATGACCGTCGTCGAGTGCCCACACCTCCCCCGAGGAGTGGGTCTTATGTGCCTCGGCAGCATGATGACAGGCGCCCTCACAGTGGCGGGCGAAGAATTCCAGTCGACCCCAGGGAGCGGGGCTTTGATGCGAGATCTATTCTCGTTCAAGGTTTGGTCGACAGGAACAGAGCACATAGAGAGGGTCACGACAGAGATCACCCGACTGGCAGCAGACTGCATGTTTCAGGTCCAGAGTGCTTCAGCAGAGCCATCAGGGCTGTGGTGATTCCTCCCAACTTCAGGTTGGCGACTGCAGTCAGCAAGTTCACTGGTGAGTCCAAGCCTGACACTTGGCTTGAGGATTACCGAGTGGCTGTAAAGATCGGTGGCGGCAATGATGAAGTGGCCATGAAGTACCTTCCTCTGATGTTGGAAGGCTCGGCCGGAGCATGGTTGAATCAGTTAGCACCTGGCAGCATATACAGTTGGGAAGAGCTTGCCCGAGTGTTTGTTAGAACTTTTGAAGGTACTTGCAAACGGCCGGCAGGGTTAACAGAATTGCTATCCTGCGTGCAGAAACCGAATAAGACCTTGAGAGATTACATCTAGAGATGGATCACATTGCACCATACAGTGGAGAATGTGTCAGATCACCAAGCAGTTTGTGCATTCAAGGAAGGTGTTAAGTATCGAGAGTTGAATCTGAAATTCGGTCGGACAGGAGATATGTCCCTGACTCGGATGATGGAGATTGCCACCAAGTATGCTAATGGAGAGGAGGAGGACCGACTCCGGAGTGGCAAACATAAAACAGTCGCCCAGGAAACCGGAGGAGGGAATTCCAATCGAAAGCAGAAGCGCAAGGTCGAACCAGCTGCTCCTGGTGAGGCTTTAGTTGTGGCTCAAGGAAAGTTCAAGGGGAAGCCCAAAGGGCCCTGGAACCCCAAGAAGGTGAAGGATCAAGATGGAAATGATGTGTTAGATTTACCCTGTCACATTCACATCAAGAAGGATGAAGAGGGTAATCTGATTTACCCTAAACACACCACTCGACAGTGTCGGCTCCTGATCCAGCAGTTCCGAGAGAAACAACCTAAGGAGAAGGAAAAGGAGTCGGACAAGGGTGAGGATAAGGAAGAAGATGATGATGGATTTCCCAACGTCAATTCCACTTTGATGATTTTCACTGATGTTGAAAGCAAAAGTCGACTGAAAGTTATCAACAGAGAGGTGAACATAGTTGCTCCGGCAACACCAAGTTATTTGATGTGGTCCGAGACTGCCATCACATTCGACCAGTCTGACCATCCAGCACGTATAGCCACCCCTGGGAGGCAAGCGCTGGTGGTCGACCCAGTTGTTGAAGGCACTCGACTGACTAAAGTGCTGATGGATGGTGGTAGTGGCCTGAATATCCTGTACGCTGAGACCTTGAAGGGAATGGGCATTCCGATGTCCATACTTAGTGAAAGCAATATGAGTTTCCATGGCGTTATACCTCGCAAGAAGGCTGAATCACTCGGCCAGATCACCCTTGATGTGGTTTTCGGTGATTCCAAGAATTACCGCAAAGAGAAGTTGACATTTGAAGTAGTAGATTTTCAGAGTGCTTATCATGCTATTCTGGGTAGGCCTGCCTATGCACGTTTCATGGCTCGATCATGTTACGTGTACCTCAAGTTGAAAATGCCTGGTCCCAGAGGAGTGATCACTATCACTGGCAATCGGCAGAAGGCAGAAGAGTGCTTCCAGAAGGGCTCAAAAATCGCCGATGCACAAATGGCAGCAGTCGAAATGCAAGAATACCGGAAGAACGCAGATCCGAGTGATTTGTTGCGCTCCAAGAAGCCTGCCACTGATTCTGCATTTCAGTCGCCCGGTGAAACCAAGCCGATTCATATTCACCCGACCGACCCTAGTGCTGCCCCTACTCATATTTCAACTTCACTCGACAGCAAATAGGAAGAAGCGCTCATCCAGTTCCTCCGTGAGAACTGGGACATCTTTGCATGGAAACCTTCTGACTTGCCGGGTGTACCCAGGGGACTGGCTGAGCATTGTTTGCGAGTCGACCCGAAAGTAAAACCAGTAAAAGAACATCTTCGACGGTCCGCCGTACAGAAGAGAAAAGCAATTGGTGAGGAAGTGGCTCGACTCCTGGTAGCCGAGTTCATCCGAGAGATTTACCACTTTGAGTGGCTCGCCAATGTTGTCATGGTCCCCAAGAAGGACGACTCACTTCGCATGTGCATTGACTTCAAGCATATCAATCGGGCCTACCCGAAGGATCATTTTCCTCTTCCCCGCATCGACCAAATCGTCGACTCGACTGCGGGGTGTGAGCGAATGTCTTTTCTGGACGCCTATTCCGGGTATCATCAGATCCGACTGTATGGACCCGATGAGAGAAAAACGGCTTTATCACTCCATTCGGATGCTTCTGTTATGTCACCATGCCATTCGGCCTGAAGAACGCCGGAGCCACATTCATGAGGATGATTCAGAAGTGTTTGCTCACTCAAATCAGTCAGAATGTGGAAGCATACATGGATGACATTGTGGTCAAGTCACGTAAAGGTTCCGACCTGCTGGCTGACCTTGCTGAAACTTTTGCCAACCTCAGAAGGTATGATATCAAGCTTAATCCATCAAAGTGCACATTCGGAGTTCCTGGCGGAAAGTTACTCGGTTTCCTCGTTTCCGAACGAGGGATCGACGCTAACCCAGAGAAAGTTGGTGCTATACTCCGGATGAAACGCCCTGTGCGTGTGCATGATGTCCATAAGCTTACTGGTTGTTTGCCGCCTTGAGTCGATTCATTTCTCGCCTTGGTGAAAAGGCATTGCCTCTTTACCGACTGATGAAGAAATCTGATAAGTTCGAGTGGACTCCTGAAGCTGATGCAGCATTTGCAGAGCTCAAAGCCCTGCTTTCCACCCAGCCGGTGCTCGCTGCCCCAATCAGCAAAGAACCTTTACTGCTTTATATTGCAGCCACTAGACAAGTTGTCAGTACAGTACTCACGGTCGAGCGGGAAGAAGAAGGAAAAGCCTATAAAGTTCAGCGCCCAGTATACTCTATTTCTGAAGTTCTGACTCCATCCAAGCAAAGATATCCACATTATCATAAGCTTGTTTATGGGATTTACATGACCATGAAGAAGGTTGCACACTATTTCTCTGGTCACTCCATTACAGTCGTCAGCGACGCACCATTGTCAGAGATTCTGAACAACAGAGATGCAACTGGTCGAGTGGCAAAGTGGGCGATTGAACTCCTTCCCTTGGATATGAAGTTTGAGGCAAAGAAAGCTATCAAGTCCCAAGCAATAGCAGATTTCCTCGCCGAGTGGGTTGAACAGCAACTGCCGACTCAGATTCACTCGGAGCATTGGACCATGTTCTTCGACGGATCCAAGATGTTGAATGGTTCCGGTGCTGGGGTGGTATTAGTATCCCCCCGAGGTGACAAACTCAGTTATGTTCTCCAGATCCATTTTGACTCCTCCAATAACGAAGCTGAATATGAAGCACTTCTGTACGGGTTGCGTATGCCATTTCACTCGGCGACATCGCCTCATGGTCTACGGTGACTCGGATTTGGTGGTCAATCAAGTAATGAAAGAGTGGGACGTCAGAAGCCCAGCCATGACTGGCTATTGTAATGCAGTGAGAAAGTTAGAGAAGAAGTTTGAAGGGTTAGAGCTCCATCACATACCCCGACTGAAAAATCAAGCAGCTGATGATTTGGCAAAGATAGGTTCCAAAAGGGAGGCCATTCCCAGCAATGTGTTTTTGGAGCATATCCACACGCCTTCAGTTTAGGAAGATCCTTTCACCGAAGAGCCCCCACAACCAAAGAGCGCCACTGATCCGACTGAAGTCGAGGTCCCAGCTGTGGTCGACTTGATCATGGAGGTTTTGGTCATCACTCCCGACTGGACAGTGCCGTACATCGCGTACATTCTTAGGAAATAACTCCCAGAGGATGAAGAAGAGGCTCGACAGATCGTCCTTCAATCCAAAGCCTTTACTGTGATAAGAGGACAACTGTTCAGAGCAAGTATAACTGGAGTCAGCTAGAAATGCATAACACCAAAAGAAGGTCGAGTGATCCTCAACGACATCCACTCGGGGACCTGTGGTCACCATGCGTCCTCTCGGACCATTGTGGCCAAAGCATACCGAGTGGGATTCTATTGGCCACGAGCAAATGAAATGGCGAAAGAAATACTCGACAAATGTGAAGGTTGCCAGTTTTACTCCAACATGTCGCACAAACCTGCATCAGCCCTGAAGACCATCCCACTCGTCTGGCCCTTTGCTGTTTGGGGATTGGATATGGTTGGGCCTCTGAGAACTGGTAGGAGCGGCTTCACTCATGTGCTCGTAGTAGTCGACAAGTTCACCAAATGGATTGAAGCCAAACCTATCAAGAATCTTGAAGCTAGTACTGTTGTCAGCTTCATCAAAGAGTTAACATTCAGATATGGCGTTCCGCACAGCATCATCACTGACAACGGGTCGAACTTCGATTCTGAGGAGTTCAGAGATTTCTGTGCTTCCCAAGGCACTCGAGTCGACTATGCTTCAATCGCCCATCCCTAGTCGAATGGACAAGCTGAAAGAGCAAACGGATTGATTCTCAAAGGACTGAAGCCCCGACTGATGCGTGACCTCAAGCATGCAGCAGGCGCTTGGGTCGATGAACTTCCGTCAGTGCTTTGGGGTCTGAGGACAACTCCTAATCGGTTGACTGGTCGAACTCCATTCTTCTTGGTTTATAGAGCCGAAGCTGTACTTCCGAGTGACTTGCTTCACAATGCACCTCGAGTCGAATTATTCTCAGAAGATGAAGCAGAACAGGCTCGGCAAGACGCAGTTGATCTCCTAGAAGAGGAAAGAGAGATGGCCTTGATCCGGTCGACCATTTATCAGCAAGACCTGCGCCGATTCCATGCCAGAAACGTGAGGGGTCGAGCTTTTCAAGAGGGAGACTTGGTTCTTCGAGTGGATCAACAGAAACCACACAAGCTCGCTCCTACTTGGGAAGGTCCCTTCATCGTCACCAAAGTACTTTACAACGGAGCGTATCGCCTCTATAACGTCGAACACGAGAAAGATGAGCCACGCGCTTGGAATGCGGAGCTACTCCGCCCCTTTTACACTTAAGTTTTCAGACTGTTGAGATGTAATAAGAAATACCCTCTAGTTTGATTATTAAAGGCAAAGTTTTTTGCAATCTCATAAATGATTGTTGTTCCTTTTTTATTCTCTAAATCCCCCAGTGGGTGGCTTAGATGCGAATCTTTTTCGCCTAAGTTTCAAAAATCCTACCGAGTGGTGAGCAAGCCTCTCACTCGGGGGCTTATCTGCGAATCCGTTTCGCCTAAGTTTAAAAAAAATCCTACCGAGTGGTGAGCAAGCCTCTCACTCAGGGGCTTAGTTGCGAATCCGCTTCGCCTAAGGTTAAAAAATCCTACTGAGTGGTGAGCAACCCTCTCACTCGGGGGCTTAGCTGCAGTCCAGTACTCGCCTAAGTTTGAAAAATCTTACCGAGTGGTGAGCAACCCTCCCACTCGGGGGCTTAGCTGCAGTCCAGTACTCGCCTAAGTTTAAAAATCCTACCGAGTGGCACTACAAAAAAATACACTTCCGTGATGATACGTGTTTGTCACAGTAGGTCGCGTTTTTGTCATGCATGTACATCCATGACAAATTTATGACAGAATCAAGATATTCATACCTGTGCTGTCGTAGAAGTGTTCCATGACATTACCAAAATTATCATCACGGAAGTTTCCACTTCCATGACGATAAATCGCGCGTCACATAAGTGCTTTCGTCAAGGGTGACTGACACGTGGCATCCACCGTAACGGAACGCCGTTAAGCTATCGGGTCGGGTTTTGGATCCGATAACCCGTTAACAGCCCCGACCAATGGGGATTTTCCACGTGTAAAATCATCATTGGCTAGAGGAAACACGTGTGGGCTCATCGTTGGGACAGATGTCATCCACTCACTGGACAGAAGGCGCCTATGATACATCAACACGTGGCACGGCCCAACAGTGGCCCATTCCTGTGAAAAGGCCGGCCTGTTTGACTTGGTCAAAAGCTGGCGGGACGGCCCATGGAAAGCCTGTTAACGGCCTGTTCGCATATAGCCCATTTACAGCCCGCTAACCCAAGGCCTTTTACGCCCTATCCGAATTAGGTCCAGTAGCGTCATCTAGGCCATCCAATATGATTCCAGCCAGTTTTTACTTCTGGCCCATGTATAGCCCATGACGTCTTTCGGCCCATATGAGGCCCTTTGTAACTCTTGGCCCATTAGCGGCCCGTGCTGAAACTGGCCCGTAATGAACAGTGTATTACTTTACACCCATTAACGGCCCGTGGTGAAACTGGCCCGTAATGAACAGTGTATCACTTTATACCCATTAACGGCCCGTTATTCCGTTGGGCCGTTTCCAGCCCAAGTTAACTTTCGGCCTTCTGAGGGCCCATTTATTCTTGGGCTCATTTGCAGCATTCGGTTACTTACGGCCCGTTACTGTCATTTTCTGCTTGTGGGCCAAATTCAGCCCGTCGTTACAGTAGGCCCGTTTGTGGACCGTTAGTTTGTTGGGCCATTTTCATAGCATCACCAAATACGGCCTATTAACGATGGCCCGTTATGGTCGGCCCATGAACGGATGATTCCAACTCTAGCCCGTTTATGGCCATAATGCGGTCTGTTTGGCCCATGTTTGGCCAATCGATCATACGGCCCGTATAAGGCCCATTGATGATACGGCCCGCAGAGGGCCCATTGTTTCTACGGCCCGTAGAAGGCCCATTGTTTCTACGGCCCGCAGAAGGCCCACTGTTTCTACGGCCAGTAGGAGGCCCAGTGTCACTACAGTAAATATTAGCCCATGGTTATTGTGGCCTAGTTTTAAAAAATAGGTTATTGCAGCCACTAGCTAACCGCGGAAAAAGAACTGCAATGACTACAAGCAAACAAATAAACAAGACAACAAGGAAATAAATAAGCAAGCAACTAACGCTAGGCTATCACGGCTATTACACATATTACATCCACTGGGCATCAAAGTTCGTCACCAGTGCAAATATAGGGAACAAAGCAGCATATCATATACACTGGTTGTCAAAGTTGGCGACCAGCGCAAATAAACGCCGCAGCAAAACAAATCTAGAACTGAAACCACTTCAAAAGATCTCAAGAAACAATATTCTGGGTACCCATAATGCTGGCAAGATGCTTAGCAAGCTTATTAACTTTCTCTTGTTTCGCGCTTAAATCCTCTAGCGCTTGCTGTTGCACCAGAAAATATGCATCTGAATTCTGCAGGGACTTCCTCAGTCCTTCAGCTTCCTGTCGCAGCACATCTGATCGATGTCTTTCAACTTGAAGTTGAGACTCAAGAAGACGAACTGATTCAGGCAGCGAGTTCGAAGAGCTTGTGCCAGCAGTAGTGGCCAGTAACTCGAACACTACATCAAGACAGGACTTTTGGGTTCCCTCACTGTCGTCAAGATAGTTTTTATCAGCTTTCTTGGAGACCAACAGGGATGTCTCACTATCTTGAACCTTATCTGCATTACTTCCTTTACCATTGGATAACACGGTACTGTTCTCCAATATTTTGTCCGCATTCTAAAAGAGAAACAAGCAGACACATCACATGTTTACCATGTTGTATATGAAACTCATTTTGGTAAATGAGTTCAGTAGTGAAGTGCGCAGGATAACAACATGGAACAAACATATATCTATGTACCATGGTCACTTTATGGTCTATATCATTCTAGTTTTTGTTGCCAAATCAAGATAGAGACACAGTTCATATAATATTTGTTCAAGACAAAGCAGAATAGACAAAATATAAGTGTGGGTAACTATAGAGCAATAACAACACTTGTAATGTGCATGACATGAGAACATAACTGTTTATTCAATTGAAACTGAAATCAACATAGAGCAGGTTACAACAGCAAACCAGTTAAAGAAACAGGTTAAAAACATACCTGTTGCGACATTGGAGTTTCAATTCCATCCTTCAAATTTGAAAATAGTTGGTATGAGTAAATACAGTAATGCAAGAGCAAAGGAGTATCAACCATAGCTACAGAACCTAACCTGAGAACAAATCTTCTTCTCCTGTAAGCGTTGAGTTGGGATTCGGAGTGGTGGTCCTCGTGCTTTGGGCACTGCAGTTCCCTTACTAACTGCTCGTGTTTGGGTGCTCTGTGGTGGAGACGGTGCTGTGTCAACTGGAACTGGGTTATTATCTGTCGGGGTTGGGGTTAGAAGAGGTGTAGCTGGTTCTGTGTCCAACTGGGTAGGGGTACAATCTGCGTGAGTCTGGGTTATGTGTGGTGGATCTGGTCCTTGGGCAAGTACAACCGTGGTTCTATCTGCATCAACTGGTAGCACTATCTTTTCTGAAGACCGTGTTGTTACTCCCTTAGATACTGCCATCACGCTCTCCAATTCAAATGGCTGATAAACAAGAAAAGTAATTGAAAGTATAGACATTGTATGTAGACAGGTGCAATGGATAGTGGGGAATAAAAGAGGGCATGAAATAATTCATATTTATGTTGTCTAACCAAACAGGATAGCATGACACAATTTCACATATATGATGGCTAACTAAACAGGATAGCATGACACAATTTCACATTATGATGGCTAACTAAAAAAGATGGAAAGACATAGTTCAAAATATGAGACTATGTAAACAGGATGACATGACATAACTATATAATGTGTTTATTAAATAGGTTGGCATGCCATAATTCACATACATTCACGGATAGAATGCCATAATTCAAAATATGATGACTGTAAACACTAAACAGCATGAGATGATATAACTATATGATATCTTTATTAAATGGGTTGCCATGCCATAATTCAGATAGATGATGTGTATGTACTATGTAAACATGATGGCATGATATAATTCAAATATATGATTTATATAGTAAGCAAGTAAGCAGATGGCAATCCATATATGATGTAAAAACTAAGCAATGCAAGACAACATGCATGACATGGGTAATATAACCCTGCCAAGTTTGAGCATAGACCTCAGGGGGAAATATGACTGGTCATCAGTCTCTGAATCCTCCTCTGAGGAGCTCTCTGTAACCAGCAAGATGTCTGCTTCAGCAGGTAGCATTGTCTGCTCTGAATAGCTTGTTTTCACTCCAGATACTTCCATCACCGCTTCAAATGGCTGATGCACAGGAAGAGTAGTTGAATATACAAACGTTGTCGACAAATGGAACACGTAATACAAAAAAATGATAGCATGATATAATTCACATACATGATGATTGGCTAAACAGCATGGCATTACATAATTCACATATATAATGCCTTTGCAACAAGATAGCATTGTATAATTCACATATATAATGTCTTGCAACAAGATGGCAATGCATGATTCACATATATGGTAATTAGACACTGAACAGGTGGCATTCACACAAAGCATGTCTAAACTAATCAAATGACATAGCAATGCGAGACACCATACGCACGATATGAGCAACATAACCCTGCCAAGTTAGAGCATACACCTCGGGGGGGGATAGGACTGGTCATCTGTCTCTGAATCCTCCTCTGAGGAGCTATCCGTAACCAGCGAGATATGCGCTTCGTCAGATAGCATAGTCTGCTCTGAAGACCTTGTTTTCACTCTAGAATTTGCCATCACCGTGTCAAATGGCTGATGCACACGAAGAGCAGTTGAATGTACTAACATTGTTGACAAATGTAATATGTAACGAAAAAAAAGGATGGCCTGATATAATGTACATATAAGATGACTGGCTAAGCAGGATGGCATTGCAAAATTCACATATATGATGCCTGGCTAAACAAGATGGTGTTGCATAATTCACATAAACGATGAATAAACTAAACAGATGGCATTCACACAAAGGATGTCTAAACTAAGCAGATGACATATTTGATGTATAAAGTAAGCAATGCAAGACACCATATGCATGATATAACCAACATCAGCATGCCAAGTTAGAGCGAAGACCTCAGGGGGTAAATAGGAGTTGTCTTCTCCTTCTGAATCCCCCTCAGAACAGATATCTTCCTCTCGATTACAATCCGAAATGCGTGGAGGGGGGCTGCCTTTGCGCCTACCATGGAGCGACGTCTGCATGAAATTTTATTGCCACGCAAGGCTCGTCTCTTTTGCTCTACATGTTCAGTTCCATTGTTTACAATAACTGTCATGCATAGGAATAAAACATAGTGAGATTATGTAAGGAGTGCATGCAGAAATCCAGAGTGATGGTAGCAACCTGTGGATAGACCCAAAACCAATAATAGCAGGCAGATAATGGCTTCAGTTAAAAAATACAGATAATGGCTTCTTTACTGTTTGTTTCCCACCCAACATGAAACTCATAGTAAACACCGGAGATTAACCAGATAGTAGATAGATACTATTGATAGCGGCCCCGATATGTACCCCACAACCATTTAAAAACTCAAGTTTGACCATTAGTTTGGAGCTGACTCAGAGTCTAATCGGTGAAGAGGACGATAAAGTAGCATGTAATATTAAGCGATGCATAACGTAAGCAGACACGAAAGAGTGCGACCTCTCTCGCGGACCCGTGTAGTCCTCGAGGTCATCTGCTCGGTTGATGATGGTAATGCAGTTTTCATGGCTGCCAGCGGCGGGGAAGAAGATCTGAGGCGGCGAAAGACAGTCTGGAGGCCGGATCCCTGCTGTGCTGGACCCTTCTGTCATTGGAGCAGCTGAGCTGGGGTGGACGACGGCGCAGCAGGAGCGGGACAAACCACGCAAGGTTTTCCTTGACAACTAACTGTAAGAGAGGTAATTTTGTAAGGGCTCGGTTGAATTGGAGGATTCCAACAATGCAGGGATAGGAAATCGATAGGAATAGGATAGGAATGCACATGCAAAACAGAGAATTTAAAAACATAAGATTTCTGCCAATCTGGGTGTTTGATTCACAATAATTGGAAGATCACAGGATGCAAAGAAGCATGGTGAGATTAAGTCAAACCACAAGAAAATGTACGGTTATAATGCTATTATGCTACTATCTCTTAGTCTTGTGCTTCATGAATAGGAATTTGAAAAGGAGGACAAGTGAAAATTAAAATTCCTACATTTTTTCTTTCAAGGAGACACTAAAGGAACAAATCCGTGTGCTCAGTGGACAATATATATAACATGTAGACTAAAAAAAGAGATGCAACAAGTGTACAACCTCTTTGGCGAAGCCATGTCGATCTCAGCATCATTGGGTTGGCCGGTGAGGATGCTCCGGCTGACTTTGCTGTCGGAGGAGGGGAAGAAGATCTTAGGCGTCTGGAGATGGAGCCCGAGGTACTGCTCCGCTGTGATGGAGGGTTTCGTCGTTGGAGCAGCTCCGGTGAGTTGTACGACGCCGAGGCTGAAGCAGGACAAGAGAGACAACGAACGACGTTAACCTGAGTGAAATTCTAATAGCATCTCCAATACATGACGTAAAATACATAACCACAAAGTGCTAGATGTAAAATACATCAGCCGCTCATCTATGAACTTAACTGTCGAAACTGAACTTAACTGTCGAAACTGAACTTAACTGTCGAAACTGAATTTTGCTGTCGAAACTGAATTTTGCTGTCACAACTGAACGCACTAGCAAGGTGAGGCTACACGTCGGTCGACTGACTTTTTCATCTCTGGTCAGTCGATTTTGCAGCCGTTGGATACGAAATCAAGGGCCTGCGGTTCATCTTCAACCTCCCCCCCTGAGCCGCCAGCCACCACCGGCCAAACAGCAGCCCGCGGCCGGCGGTGCCCCCCCCGCCCCGAAAACACTCCCCATCGCCGGTCCGCCGCCGCCCCGGCCATCCCTCTAGGCCCCCCCGTGTCGAGCTTTTTCTCCGGCGATCCACACGCCACCGCCCCGCCAACGCCCCGCCACCGCCGGCGACCACCGCCCCCATCCTGAACCCTAAGATAGATAGTGGGGTACCTCTCCGGCGAGCCCCCTCCCCGCTGCGGCTGGTTCTTCCTTCACCCCGGCGAGCCCCCCCCACCCCCTGAAAATCGACTGACCCGAAAGTCGATTCAGTCGACTGAAGTGTAGCTAAATCGGAGCAGCATCGCAAGCAAGAGCAAGAGCGAGAGCAGCAGCGCGAGCAAGAGCAATAGCAAGAGCAGACCAGGCAGGGGATCGAGAACAAGAGCAGAGCAGGACCGCGAGCGAGAGCGAAAGCAGCAGCAGCTCCTACTGATGTGGACGTCGCCGCCGAGGGAGCGACGCCGTGGAGGAAGTGGCCGACGACGCCGCCGTGGATTGAGCCGCGCCGTGTCGGCTCGGGACCGAGCGCCGGCAACAACGTGAGATCGAATCAAGAAGAAAATGCGGCGATTAGTGTACAACCTCTTTGGTGGCACCGATTAGGCCGCAGCTTCATCCGAGGGAACGGTGATGATGATGCTCTTCCGGTGGTGCAGGTGAAGATGGTGGTGTGGGAATGGAGGTGGCGCGAAAGACGAGGGGAACGTCGGGGCAGCTCCTTGGAGGTGGAGGACGGGGTGGCTGAGCCGGCGGGACAATGAGATCGACGACGGATCCTCATACGGTACGGTGGATGAGGGACGCCGAGGTGTTGCTGTGGACGACGTCGTCGGGGAAGAGGCTCCGGCTGGGTGGCGGACGGAGCAGGGTGTGGGGTTTCGTCGCGGGTTTTCGCGGCCTCGGTGTACGAATGGGTGGGCGGATGGGATGGCAATGGGGAACCATGGCTTAGAGACGCGCTTGTCCAAAATATGGGGTAAGTTACGAAAGTACCCCCACCGATTTGAGGCTGTTCTTTCGGTTCAGGGGTACCACGGGCATTTCGCGTGTCGGGATTTCACAGGAGGTGGGAGTTTTCGCGCGCGTTGTAATTTGGGAATAGCAAGGCGCGGGTTGAGATGGAGGGAGTTGTCGGAGCACAACGAGACAAAGATATATCTTAAATATTTCGGGCTAACAAGGCGCGGGTTGAAATTTCCGGACAAGCCTAACATTTACTGTACCAAATCAATGCGCACTACAAATGTCATTCAAAACTTTGAATTCATGTTATGTTCAATTAAAATATTTTGCTACGTGTATAATGCATGCAACCTACTACTCAAATGAACGTTTTAGTGCATTCCAAACGTATATACTACCGCTTCAATATGAACTAAATTTGAATTCGTTTCTCTATTTGAATAAGATCTACAGTAATGATTGTTGTGAAGTCAAAGCATTTGAATTCGTTTCTCTGTTTTAATAAGATCTACAATCATCATTATTGTCAAGTTAAACCATCGTTTGTGTATTATCTTCACAGCACACCACATGATTAGTCTCGAGTTACATATGAACTATGTGTACTATATGAACTCGAACTAGATTTTTTGAATCCACTTTATTTTGATTTCAAATCACATTACATTTCTAGCTCTAGCTAGATCTTCATAATCTAAACCATGTCTCATATGTATAATGTGTTTATCACATTATGTATGGTGCCCCGCCCCCTACGCCTACAAGTATTTAGATGTGAGTTGCAAACACCACACATTACCACAAATTTAAATAAAATGTGAGAATGGTCGATATATAGTATTGTTTAGATTGTTCGATATTTAGTTGTAAGCTGCAAACGCCACACATTATCACAAATTCAAATAAAATGTGAGATTGTTTGATGTATAGTATGGTTTAGATTGTTCGGCATTTAGCTGTGAGTTGCAAACGCCATGCATTATCACATTATGGTATAACATGTGCACAACACGTGTATCACCGCTGTATTCATGCATGCAATGTTTAAAACACTATGATCTCCTATTCAAATATATGAATCCGCTTTCATATCAAATTATGATCTTTGTTAGTCTCTTACACCCACACAATCCTCTAACCTTTGTAGCTACCACTAACTTTCTCTCGTGCATGCACACGCCCTCCTCACCCTCCCCCTCCCTCGGCATTCTATCCACCAGGCACATTCATTTTTTTCTTTAGGTCGTTCTCCCAGAGTCTCCACAACTCCTTTTCGACACACACCGATCGATAAACCTCTCCAGCGATGCCTGCCTACAACATACACACACACCTTCAATCTCCTCCTTTATGTGTCCTTGCCTCGTGTCTCTCATACGGTCAGACACACGTGTAAACTCTCGCCCCTCTTTTCATCGATCTCACAACCGCACACTCCTCCCCCTATCTAGCTAGTAGTTGGGCCTCTCGCACCACCTCCTAGCTCCATTCTCTCTGTCTATCCGTCTCGCTGGGCCTTATTTGCCTCTAACAAATGGACGTACACCGACCGATCTCTCGCTATACATATAGCTAGCTAGGTCCTTATAACTCGTTTTTACCCACACGTCAATCGATCTACCTCATTAGTTGTGTCTCTCCCTTCCTCCGACAAACAACAATTGATCTACCGATCTAGTTAGGTTTGCTTACCAAACACATGGTTCCCCTTCATCATCCATGGATGCGTCCCGACAGATCTATCACGCACAGGCACACACAGAAACACATCCCCACTCTTATTGATAACATTGCAGTTCCACCCTCAGTTTGTCTAGTAGGCCTCTCCCACCATCTTCGAGAAGCAACTCCATCACCCATCCAGCACTCTACCCCTCTCCCTCCCTCTCCCTCCCTCTCTCTCCTCTCTCTCTCTGTCCCATCATATTTCCCGTCCTTCAGTTATGTATGGATGTCGACCGATCTCCCTCAAGACATAGCTGGGTCTCTCCTTCTCAACACATATACGAGTCGTTCTACCTCTATAGTTAGGCCTCTGCCTACCCCTCCCCCACCCCCTCCCCCCCACACACACCGATACATCGAGCGCTCTAGTCATGTCTCCCTGCCACACACAAACTTGACATGTGCCCTCTAACGTTCCGGTAGGCCAGTCGCCCTATATCTTTGACTTGCACACACACACAATTTCGATGGCTCTCTTCATCGATCTCGCACCCACCCACTTGATCCTCTCTTCGACTCTATCGATAGCTATGACCCCTCCCTCTCTTCTCGTGGATTGCCCGACCCTCTATGTATGATATGGATAGGCCTCCATTTCACACACATTGCATGCAAAATTTTGTTTGAGATGTCATCGACACATATTCCCACAAATAATTCACGAAATCAACCCCCACCCCACCCCCACCCCAAAACAAAAAACACTCACGAACGCGGTTTGTATCTCTCACACACACCCACGTAGGTGGGGGACGTGCACGAAGAGAAGAGGTGCATGCACGGCGCACGTACTCCCGTCTCTTTCCCAACCACACCCGCGCGGGTACACGGTGGAGCTCATTTCTGTACGAAAAAGGCAGCCCACGTGGTAATTTGGCACGTGTACTGGTTGTCCACTTGGTGGAGGGAGGATCGTCTACCACGGGTGAACAAACAAATTGCGACTTGACGTGTTATGTTAAAAAAAGAGGCAAACCATGTGGGGCCTACCTTAGAGGCAAGGCTCTATACACTGGAGTACTTTTGATGTGTCCCGTCAACTCGCAGAACGAGGAGAAGCTTGCTTAGTACGCCGTCTCCCCCGCCCACGGGCGCGGTGGCTCGCAGGATGAGGTGAAGCTTGCTCCGCCTTACGCCCGCTCCCTCGCCCATGCGCGCGGTGGCTCGCAGGACGAGGAGAAAAATTTACTACTCCCTCCGTTTACTCCTCGTCCCTACTACCTTGGTTATAGAGATTATATCATATTGTTTGGAATATATATGTCCTTTAGTAGATTTCAATATGAACTACTAGTACATACTCCAAACACTGATGTATATAGACGTATTTTAGAGTGTAGATTCACTCATTTTGCTCCGTATGTAGCACTCTCCCTCGCCCCTCGACCCTCGCCCACGTGGTGGACGTGCAGCAATTCATTCGGTCTCATATAGCCAGAACGATATATACTGCACTACCATTATTGCTCGACTTCCCGAAGAGGCGAAGAGCCAATCGCAAGGTTAATATTTTGGAGATGCCAAGCGCAAGGTTATAGGAGAACGAGTAGTAGGTGCCGCGTCATTTATAAATAAAGTTTTTTTTCTTCAGTGGCACGTACGCAATATGATAGGTTCATATGGAGAGAAAAGGAAACCGCTCCACTATATACATAGTCAGGACGGGCCAGCCTACACGGTTGCTTGCTGGGGTTGCTCTCTTCACACTCTCTCGCACAAAACGACTGTGGCCACATCTCTAACATCCCGGCGGATCACGTCCGCTTGGGGAAGGGGTGGATGCTTAGTGTAGATGCGGTGGCCGTCGCCGACGGCGAAAACCCACTGTCGGCACGTCCCGATCAGGGGTCCCCGCCGTTCTCTCTCACAAAGCCGGTGAGGTTGCCTTCGTCCCTTGCTCACTGCCGCGACGTGGGCAGTTGCCGCCTCCCGCCGCCCTCCTCAAGGTTGAGCTACGTCCCTCAGGTACAACTCCCTTTACAGCCGGCTTGCACCACTGCTCCAGCTGCCCACATCACTCCCTGTGGATATTTCTCTACTTCTTTGCCCCGCACATACCTCTACTGGCTTCTACGTACTGTATTTGTGATGAGTTTATGTCTCATCAACTAGTCCCAGTAATCTTATTCTAATCACGCTTCTTCAATTTCTTTGCCACAGGGATGCTCATCTCGATTTTGGTGAAACTGCACAAAATGATCCGATGGTCAAAAGGTTGCAAACTTCATTTATTAGGAAGCTCGAACGTTGCCAGCAAATTGAAGCCTGGTCAGGGTTCACGGTTCAAGGGCTAGGGACTGCATGGATCGTTTTTTTCTTTAGCTGCCTCTGTTCCAAAATAAGTGTCAACTTTAGTAGTAGTACAACTTTGTACTAAAGTTTGCACAAAGTTGAGACACTTATTTTGGAACGGAGGGAGTACATATTTGCTATGATCTGTCAATCATTGAGATGCAATAGCATGCATGTTAGTCTCCTTTGTATTTGATGAAATGTTGCAACGGGCAACCTTGGACGCAAGATACATGTAACAGAAGCTGGAAGCTTCATAGCATTGTACAAATTTATCTCGCTGATAAATTACAGTACGTACTATACTAGTACTTCCTCCGTTCCTAAATATAAGTCTTTGTAGAGATTTCACCATGAACCACATGCGGATGTATATAGATGCATTTTAAGTGTAGATTCATTCATTTTGTTCCGTATGTAGTGGAATCTCTACAAAGACTTATCTACTAGTAATAGCTAGCCCCCACTACTAGGAATTCTCTATCCTCTCCTTGAGCCACATCATCAAAATTGATGTAGCCGTTAGATGAAGTAAATCAGTCCATAATAGCCGTCTGATCTAGACGTTGAGAGGCTCCGCACTAAGCCACATGCAAGCATGCAGAAATACCGTGGCACATGCATGTGAGTGGGTTTTAAATCACATCAACATGTCTGCATGCAAGCATGCACCGGTAGCATGCATGTAAGTGAGCTTTTAAGTCCCATTAACATGTCAAAAAGAAAAATATAATCCCATTATGCAGTAGGAGTTGGCTGATCTTTTTTCCTTACGTGGGATGATCTAAATGATGATGGGAGTTTATTTAGTTTGGCTACCACATTTGTCATGCGGTTATAGAGTTTTTTTAGTTCTATGAAATCGATAATTTTGCGCAGAGAGATATACCGCTGTTCCGCGGCAACGCGCGGGGACTCATCTAGTAATATTTAGGAACGGAGGGAGTACTATGTAAAGAGTTAGGTGTCGCACGGTGATAGTGTGAGGTGGGCCATGTAATCACTG
Source organism: Triticum aestivum (assembly GCF_018294505.1). Taxonomy (NCBI): domain Eukaryota; kingdom Viridiplantae; phylum Streptophyta; class Magnoliopsida; order Poales; family Poaceae; genus Triticum; species Triticum aestivum. Next base: position 790,256 of record NC_057802.1, on the reverse strand, counting down.
AGCCTGCGTGTTTTCACTGCTCTTGCACGCCTCCGCTGTAAGAATGGAGAAAATTGTAATCTAGTAGTAGTACCTCCTTTCGCCGAAAGCGTGGGACATCCAGCAGTCCTACCACCTCAGTAATAAAGACCAATGAGCCGTCAAATCACATAGACCCAGCAGTAAGTTGGACGGACGAAGCAACCATCACTCTTGCGCCAGTGAGAGGTCGCGTCCGCTCTGCCCGGGCATGAATGCGGCACCGATTCTTTGGAGCGGCGCTGACCGTTTCGGGCGGGAAGCGCGCGCGGGCGATGGAGGGGCTTTGGGTGGGCCAGGCTGGTCAGGAGCGGGCGTGGTAGCTGTCCGCATGTCCCTACCGGACACGCCCGGAAACGAGAGGATGCACTGACTCTTGCGGCTAAAACCGTACACTACACAACATCTCTCTGTAGGAGTAGGTTGATCTGTCGCTCTCTCTAACACACACATCCTGTTAAACGCGCACACACACACACACACACACACACACACACACACACGCACGCACGCACCTTGGTCCCGTTGCACCTTCTAACGTGACTTATTACACCTAGACGGAGGGAGTAGTAAGTATACGAGATACGGTGGCACACTGACTTAAGTCGAATACAAGTGCCCAAAATTTGTGTGCATGTTATAATAAGGATTCACTTAAAATAGTACGTGAGTGAACAGAGGGATCAATTGGACAGTGTTCCCGAGCAGTAGCGAGATGTGCGACGGTGATATGTAATAGCCGACGGTGATATGTAATGTCCTGCCATCCCACCCCTTTCCCTCTGAAACCTCCCAGTCCCACGCCGCATCTTCTCTTCTCCCATGTCCCAACAACTTCTTCGCCGCCGCCGCCATGCGCCAACCCCGCTGTCGCCCGTTGATCCGGCTGCGCACCTCACCCTCGTCGCTCTCCCTGGCCCAGCAACATCACCCACTCCCTGCTCTTCCTCCCGACGCGGAAGTGTCCTTTCAAGTCTCGTCTCCGTCCTCGTGGTCCTCAAATCTGGCAGCCTCCGACCACAACGCTGCCGGATCTAACCAACCAATAGGTGCTCGACGCCGCTCCTCAGGACCGCGTCGGTCTTCTTCGTCTGCTCTCTCTCTCCCTCAACCTCCCACGGCATGTATCGGCCCCTTCTGAAACTCCTCATCCGAGTGGCCACCTGATGCCGCCGTGTAGAACACGCTCACTCCTGCCTTTGCCCGCCTGTACCAGGTCCGGTCGCCTCTTCCTTTGCGCAATTCCTCGAGCAGGTCATATATGTGGCGTATGTGTGTTGTTTAATGGATGGTGAGCTTATTTTCTGGTGGTTGGGGTCCAGGATTTGCTCCTGTGGTTCAAGTTGAATACCGGGGAGATGGAGATGGTGACATGGCTGGCTTCTGTGGTGGTGAGGTTCAAGTTCTACAACGAGGTCATGGTTGTTTGCATGTCTGTTTAGGTCTATTTTTTGTGTGTATGGTTGAAAAACAAAGCCATGCCTATTAGTTTGGAAAATAAAGTCAAGTTTATGTGTTAAAAATAGTTTGATTAACTAGCAAGTGGCCATTTTGCAACGGTGAGATGAGCTAGCTAGCTTGTGTTGATGCATGTATGTTTGGTCAAGGCTAGCTAGCTACAGCAGTTTGACTAGTACATAAGAGAAGAGACACTATGTCAGCATGTGCAATCAGAATCGGGATGTATACTTCACACTATTGTATAACTTAACTAGCAGTCCTCCATTCATGTAGATGTAGTACGTACATTCCTTGTTCTTTTTCCAAGTTTTTTCATCTTGCTTTTGCTTTTCTTTTCAGTATTTTGTATTTCTGTAACATTTAGCTCCTGTTCCTAAGGCTGATGCATCCACTGACATGTCAACATCATGTCCTGTGTGTTCTTTCTCCAAGATGTAGTACAGGGGTTCTTATTTGATGTTCTTATATACGCTATGTTATCATGCAGGTGGCCGTTGGGCCTATCTGAAGAGCAACAATGTAACGCTTTTGAGCTTAGGTACAAGAAGTCGTATTTGAAAGGGGACGAGATGATGTTCATCAAAATGAAACTGACACATTTAGTTATGCGCCAATTTATTTCTAGACAACATGAGCATGGAGAAACATATATGTGAAAGGTTGGTCTATCTGAAGAGCAACAATGTAACGCTTTTGAGCCAGCGTACAATGGCTTTCAAGACGCATGCTACGGATAACTTGCTTCGAGTCCTGCTCTTTTTATTTGAGGTGTTTTCTTAGCTTACCACGTTGCCTAGGTGGTACTATTGTAGTATATATAATGTATGCACCTGCTTGTGCCCTATTTTCCTAGATGTGGCTCATAACTTAGAAATCTATCTTTTGGCTGTTTTCTTTACACTAAATCCATCTTAATTAAGGTGCCAGGGGAAATTTTTTGTTGAATTCATATAGGCAAATATGTTACTATAATCAATTACAATAAAATCATTTGCACAGAGAAAATTTCAACATTAGACAATATGATTTGGCATGTTTGACCCTCTGTCAGGCATCCTCCTTTCTAGCTTTTGTTTTTCCCTGTAATGGCTTTGCCTCTTTTGGTCCTGAACTTTTGAGACCATGATGCTTTTGAGAATGTATGGAAAGCTTGGTTTCATTATAACAATGGAACCAGGGTCTAAAAAAGTGGACATTGTTGAGAAGAATTGGAAGTACATACAGAAATACTGGTAGCTTTAACCATGGAGAATGATTTTGACCTCTCATACGAAACATAAGAAGTGGCTTAATTTAATTAGGTATGTGTAGTATAATCTAAACTATTGTTGGTGGAGATTTAGTGTGAGCTGCTGCTATTTAATTTGTTTTGAATGAACAAACAAATTATATATTTCTTTACATGGCATTCTTAACCAGTTTACTGTATGCCCAAACTGCCCAGTAGTGGTTTGCTAGTCTACTACTGCAAAATATAAACGTTGGTATATACTTCAGTGGGGTTGTAGATGTCCATTGTACTTGGTTAATATATTTTTTTGTAATCGCAACAAGCCAATGAACCGATTATCGACGCCGCATTGTATCTTTCAGATAAGGATTTTTTTTACCTGTATCACCTGTCCATCTTGGTGTAACCATAGCACATGCGGGTTCTGGAGATATGATTAATAAAATTAATTAGAAAAATGTCATGTTCTTTGAATTATATGAATGTTACAAGTAATTCGAAAAGCATGATGTATTCTGAACCGTTGCAAACTTATTATGAAATTGAAATCAGTGTGGTTTATTGGTAGATTATTCCTTTAGTACACAGAGCAATGTGTAGTCCTCAATCTTTATTATTTGGACTATGTGTTCCTGGTGATTCATGTTACCCTGAAAATTGCATGTGAAGGATCAAAAGGTTAATACGTAGTGATACTGTTAGATAGCAGCTAACCAGTCAATTAGAACATCTAAGTTTTGTCATTGTATGCTCAATTAAATTTCAACTAGATTACACAATTTTCATCTCCCTTACAACTACTCTATTCATTTCTTAGGAGTGGGAAACAATACCGGAGGAATCGTGATCTATGGCAAGGGTGATGATGTCTATGGCGATGATTGTCATTATCTATATGGCAATGGGCGTTATGATCCATATGGTCATGAAGATGAGTCTGATCTTTCTTCAGGATATGCAACAAAGTGAACTTAATGCTTGGACCATTATATCTTAGTTACTATTTTTGTTTAGCATTTCAAACTTCCTAGATAGATCATTATGATCGATGTAATTTGGATCCGCTAAATATACTATATGTTACTTGGTCATGTGTGGTTGTGCAATTATAAGATAGTATATTTGAAGTGGAAAACAATCCTTTCGGGGTGACTAATGGCCTACCATACAACAACAGAGACTTCACTCTTGATGAATCTGTATATTGATGTTGTTTGTCAGGCTCTCAACCGTAGGAATCCCTGAAGGGGTGTATACACAGTCGGCGATCATAATAGCTTTCGATTTCATTATCCTCCTGGTTATGGCAAACCCCGAAGGGTTTCATTCTCCTCTCGGTTATAAGAAACCCCAAAGGGTCAAATATACCGTCATCTATTGTGAAAGCCGACGGGAAGTAATAACGGTCAGAAAATAAATATTCTACGGGGAACCGTCAGCTATAAGCATTGTCGAGTTTATGTGAACCAGCTGGAGACCAAAACATGCCCGACGACTCACCGTCAGCTAATTACCGTCGGAGAAGGTATTAACCAAAAGTACCGTCGGCTATAAGTGTAATGGCCGACCAAGCATAGCCGACGGGAGATTGCCGACGGTGTACCGTCGGTTATATGTAAATCCGACGGTGGACTGAAATATCCGACGGTAATTTGACCCTCGGTTATAATGAAAAATCTAGTAGTGCGAGGTAAGATACACCGCTGGCGCTTTTAATTTTTCTTATTAATTTGTTTGTTTCACCCTCTGACTGGTGGGACCCAACGTACTACGTGGAGAGAGGTAAGGTGACTAAGACTGCATTATTTCTGCACCACTGTGGATAGTCTTACCACCAAAGCCACATGACACGATTATGATTGAAATCCCAATGACTCCCACACACACCGAAAAAAAACACGGCATGCTTGTCACACGAATGCAGGAATGTATAAAAGGTTATTTCCCTCTCGTTGAACATAACGGGAGGGTTGTGTAGCTGGTTAGCCTGTTCACTCATCAAACTTGAGGTCTCGGGTTCGATAACTACACTTGAGCATAATTTGTGCCAAGAGGATTCTTTGACTGGTCAAAATGTTTTCTAGGGTTTGCACGCTTCACACTCTCTCTCCAGTATATATATATACACGCTGGAGCCTCAGCGCTTGTAGATGCTCTCTTCACACTCTCTCGCCCTCTCCCGCTGGAGCCTCAGTGCTTGTAGTTGCTCTCTTCACACTCTCTCGCCCTCTCCAGATCTAAACAAGACTTCGTTGGCCTCTCTCTCCCCTCACTGCTGCTCGAAGAGCCGGCAGGATCCGTCCGCCGTGAAGGGAAGGAGGCTTAACGCTGTCGCCGTCGGCGAGGGACTACTGGCGCAGCTGTTCACTTTCCACCCAGCGGCGGCGCGGGAGGGCCTCCGACCCCTTCTTCTTCGCCGCCGTCCCGTCGCCCACCGAACCACGCCCCAAGAACCTTAAGGTATAATTTACTTACTCCACATGCATTGCTCTAGCTGCATGTATACCATGAATCTAGGACGTGGTTCAAAGAGGAAAGGAGTGGGGGGAAAGTAGTGGGAAAAGTTGTATATAACATGAATCTAGGACGTGGTTCAAAGAGGAAATGAAGGGGGAAAGTTGTATAGCATGAATCTAGGACGTGGTTCAAAGAGGAAAGGAATGGGGGAAAGTAGTGGGGAAAGTTGTATCGCATAAATCTAGGACGTGGTTCAAAGAGGAAAGGAAGGGGCGAAAGTACTAGTTCGAAAAGGAAAGGAAGGGACAAGGCTGTAGAGTTTGAGCAGGACTAGATTTGCTGCACTCGCATAGGGAAAGGTGTCTAAAGATAAAAAAAAACTGGGACCAACACAAATATGCTCCTTGGTTGTTTGTTCTTTGTTGCAACAGACTGTGCATGACCACAGTACATCGGTAGATGCACATGGTGCTGGTGCGTCCACTATCCCGTGCAACTCATTAGTTGTTGTTAATCGAAGGCCCTGTTTCGTTAAAAACTCCCTAGTCCCTACCTGCTTGGTTCCAGGGACTAAACATGGACGAGAGGTTATTAAATGACATGCTAAAAGACCATGTTACCCCTAGTAATGAACTAATAGAGACAAGGTGCGATGCGTGGCAGGGGCAACTGTTGGAAAAAGTCCCAAAAAGACTCCCTCGGGGTCTTCTTTCTTTAGTCCCAAATGCCCACTTTTAGTCCCTAAAAGTCCCTCCTGTTTTGTTTAGATGGGACTGACACGGAGTTTTTTTAGTCCCTACACCAAAATGTCCCTGTAAACAAACACCCTCTAATAATGCCGCTGGAAAATTGATGCAATGCCACAGTTAAAAACAAATTACATGTTTAACGAATTTTATTGTTAATATAATCTCTATGTTAATATTAATCAACGCCACCGTTTGAGAAATGCTAATGCTACCGTCTTGCTTTCTTTCCCATTTAGATAAGGTAGATGCTTCTTTTTGTTGGCTTCTGTGTCATCCACCGTTATTGACCACTAATTGTTTCCTTTGCACCTCTGTGTAAACAGGGTTATCTACTTCACCTCGTTGCCATTGTGACCTTTTGTTGCACTGCACAAAACACTTTTGTTTTAAGAGTGTTTTGTGCAGTTCAACCAAAATGTCACACCGACAAAGTTGCTTGATTGCTTGATCTTAGTGGAACTGCACAAGAGGAGATCTTACTTCCTATCCGTTAAGGCGAATTTGGTTCAGATCTTCTTCTTGTGAGTTGTTTGAATTCCGCATCATGAGAGGTCAGTACTAGCCTTCTTTCACATGATTCTGCATTGTGCTTTCATATGTTGTGCTACTTGTACGATAATGTTGCTTGATTTTAGTGAACTGCACAAATGGAGACAAGACTTCCAATCTGTATGTGCACCGTAATATCCCATTGAGGTAAGATAAGGATATTTCACAACTGCTGGCCTGTATTTTGCCACATTCATCAGAAAATTAAGTTTAGTACTATACTTGTGCTCCCTAATTGACATGCCAAATCTTACATTGAAGGCGAAGCTTGTCTTCTTTATTGAACCAAGTGATGAAGGGGAAGAACAAGCGAAAGAAAAACAAAAATCAACTCCCGGTGCTGTAATGAAGCACTGGAACTGTGATGACACAAGTAATGATATAGTTTTGCATCTTAATTTATTGCTATGGCTGGAACGAGAAATTGTTTTGCCACTGATTTGATGCCACTCTTAATGTAATATGTAATTATCTCTACTTGTGCAAATAGGGATCTTCTTTGAAGATACCATATATTTTAGTGGAACTGCACAAGAAGATGTTGGAAACATTAAACTAATCGAGGAGTATATAGTAAGCATGGCCACCACCGTAGATAGCAACAGATGGTTCCGGAGAAGTGCTTCATCTGTATGCTCTACACAATAAGCCTCCTGACAAAGGTTGGTACTCGCCAACTGATTTCATCTATATGATTGAGCTTTGTCATCTCTATTGGTGTTGTGCTACTGTTTAGATACTGTCATGAAAAAGTGGTATTGTCCTTGAGAAGTGCTTCATCTGTGTTGTTTTAAATATTTCCTTTCCTTTTTTTCGAGCAAACAGGGATGCTAGCATTTAGTAGTCCTCTTGTCTTTGCACAATAGGATCATCTTCCTCTGAAGAAGAATATGGAGTACGTGAAGTGACTAGTTCCGATTATGCCAGGATGAAGAAGCCCTGTCTATCTTCTCATCAGAAGGAGGAGTTGAAGGATGGTTACATTACTCCCCACAAGACCAAACTAACTTTAGCTCAGAAGGACTGACAAATCTCCATTTTTTTGCTGTGATGCGCGAGTACAATATTGTTCTAGGATTCTTTCTGGTGAGTTCCATTTTTCTAAAAGTGTGCTCTACATGGACCATGTATGTGCCTGTTGAAACTGTCAATTCATAGTACAGTTTGCTTTATACTAATCACTTTTTTTGTATTTGTGCAAACAGGGGTGCTCAGCTTGATTTCAATACATTCATTTCCACCACAAGAAAGGAGGTGCCGATAAGTTCAAGGCGTTGCAACATATAAGGGCGAAATCATACAAGCTACGCGCGAATTTGGTTGATTTTGGTGGAACTGCACAAAAAGAACAACTGGTTTATTTAGCACGAGGTGTCATGTCAATGTCCGAACTGATGGCAAACCCTGCCCATTCCACAATCGTAGGCATTTGATATTTTGGAATGGGACAACCTTGTCAAATTTTGCTCATTGATTTTAGCAAGACATGCGTTTGATATTTTCGAATGGGACGCCCTTTGCTGTCAGCAGCGTCGATCAATTTTTTCTTTATTCTTTAGTTGTGAAGTAAATATTGCCTCTGACATGTGAGTCGCTGAGATGCATAATCATCGATTGTTTTGAATGTTCTCTATGAATTGCCTGACCTGTGTGTTTGATTGCAATGTACAGAAACGCTAAAAAGCTGCTCAAACTCTTTGTACTCCTTCTGTTCCTTTTTACTTCGCACATTGTGAAAGTGCATATTTTTTTGTATAAGATTGGTCAAAGTAGAGATACTTTGACTGGAGACAAAACTTGTATGCACGACTAGAAAGGACCGGAGGGAGTACATGTGAAACTGCTGCAAACGAGGTGATCACCCTGGGAATAATGCTAGTACGTATTGTTTTGCGTGTTCATCCAATGCCAGTGATACAGGAATTCGAACTAATCGAAATAAATTCATTCATACACGGTCGGATTTCATATAAACATGTCCGATTTCATTACATTTCATACATTCTTCACCTAAAAAGGGGTGCGCTGGAGGTATAATTAATTAACCGAAGCTACCCACCTGTGTCCCGCTGAGCCGAACAGAAGCTTCAGTGACTTAACTGCAGGTGCAGTTGCGTAACTGACATGTGGCCTGTTGGGCCCACGTGTCAGTCAGCCAACTGCACCAGCAGTTAAGTAGAAGCAGCGTTCTTCTCCAGCGCAGCTCTCCGACTCCACGTTGCCGCCAAGAAGCTAACCAGCCGTCAATGGTCAACCCGGCTAGCTTGGCTTCAACCGGAGGGTAGCAGCGTGTCCTTACTTGGACCCGAGCGGCGGCGACCTACCGTGTTCTACTCTTCCTCGTTTTCTGTGTGGCGCGGCCTCGTTGGCAGCGGGGCGGGGCCTCGGCGGAGCCGGCGATGTCCTCTGTCTCGTTGTCGGCGGGCGGCGCCTCAGCGGAGCGGTGGAAATCCTCCCCCACGTTGCCGGCAGGGTGGGGCCTCGGCTGAGCCGGCGATGTCCTCTGCCTCGTTGTTGGCGGGGCGGGGCCTCGGCGGAGCCGGCGGTGTCCTCTGCCTCGTTGTTGGCACCGCGGGGCCTCGGCGGAGCAGGGCCTCATCGACGCCAGCGGAGCGGTGACTCGTCGGAGCCGGCATTGTCCTCTGCCTCATCCTCGGTCTCGCCTAACAGCGCCTCGCCCGCTTCATCGCCCTCTTTGCTAGCCTATTTGTAGGCAGCCGCAGCCTCTGCCACCCGCATGCGGTACCGCCAGCGCTCGAGGCGGCCCTTGCAGGCGGAGCGGTACGAGTGGAGCAGCGCCTCCTGCTCCGCCCGCTCCGCGGCAATCTGCTCCTCCGCCTGCAGGTGCTCCTGGAGGAGATGGTGGTTGTAGGCGGCGTCGGCCTGCGCCTCCCGGAACTGCTCCTCACGCATCTGCCTCACCCTGTCCATATATTGGGCACGGGCCTCGCCGATGGTCATGGTGCAATGCAGCGGCGAGGATGGCGCGGGGGAGGGGGTTGGTGCCGGATCGTCGACTACCATGTTCTCCATTGGGACGTCGTCATCCTCCGGCTGCCTGCCGGCCAGCCGGTCGGCAGCAATGGCTGCCATCTCCTTGTGGTCCATCGTCCGCCCGTCCCGAAGAGCGCTGGAGCGCGAGGAAGCCATGGTGGGCAGTAGTGGTGAGGACAGGAGAAAGGGAACGGATGCGGATGACTGCGGCTATGGCCGGCGCAGCAGTTTATATAGCAATGGTGGGCGGGCGGAGGGACGGACGTGTGGCGCCTGAGTAGCCGCCTCGGCAACCGCGTATCATTAATGTGGGCGGCAGATGGACGGACGGACGGCACTTGTGTCGTTTGAAGGCGGAGCAATCGCCTGCACCGGGAAGCGGGCGGCGCTGACTGTTTCGGGCGGAAAGCGCACGCGGGCGAGGAGATGACTTTACTTGGAGAGGATGACAATGGGGACCCACCAGGTCCATAGCCTCACGTACGCAAGTGCCTCCTTATTTTATATATATATATATATATATATATATATATATATATATATATATATATATATATATATAACTATAATTTATTTTGCTTCCTCCTGGTTTCCTGACATAACGGTCCCACACCATTGTCAACCTATGTAGTAGTCAATAAACGAGAGAATTGCACAAGAAGCGTCCGACAGCTGGGACCAAGCAGCTCGAGCAGTATTTGTGTTTTTGAGGTGTGAGCACTGCAGAATTTTTCGATTTTTAGCACAGATATTAATTTTTCTCCTCTGAAGAACAACGAAAACATCGCTGCAGGTATTAACTGGGCGGGCTGTGGCCCGTCTAGCCGAGGCCAGATATCCAGCCCAGAAATTAATTTTTTTCAAGCTGAAAATGGCTAGCCCAGCTGTACTTTTTTTTAGAAATACCCAGGCAAGGTCAAGTTGTTATTCTCCGCCCCGCTGGGCTGTAAATCTTTCCTAGAAGGGATGCATTAGGCTTAACAAGAAAATGGGATTTAAGAAATAATAAATGGGATGTAATTATAAAAACTGGGCAGTAACTATAAAAAAATGCACCAAACACGTGATTATTTTATAAAATATTATTTTTGTATATTGAAAATTTTAATTTCATTAATTGTTGCGAGCGCAATGTTTCGTTGGATTTTTACGTAATATAAATTTATATTGAAATTGTATTTAATCTGACTAGAAATTTCGGGATAAAAATATTTCGGATCTCATCAAAATGTGGGAAATTTTATTGAATTCTGTTTTGAACGGTTGGTTGAAATGGGCTGTACTTTTAACAAATTGTAAATGGGCTGTAGTAAATTCCATTAGAATTCAAAAATGGGCTACACATTCTTACAAATCTCAAATGGGCTATAAGTTCTCTGCCACACACTTTTGGCCTTATTAAGTTGACGCGTCCCCTAAAAAACGGAGTTGACGCGTATGCAAGGCTTTGTCAACTTATAGTCAACACACGGTTCTAGCAGCAGTGGCCATTGGATGTCCATCCAACGGATGCCGTGCTTCTTCTTCAATCTCGGATATTCTAGCTTCACCCGCCCAAAAAATGATTCCTCCCCCTGACATCTGGGGCGCACCGTTTTGGAAGCTGACCTGTGGGCCTACTAAGTTGACGTACCAAGGGCTTTGTCAACTTAGTCAATATAAACGATTCTAGCTGCAGTGACCGTACGATGTCCATCCAACAGCCGTCGTGCTTCTTCAACCTCTGGTCTTCTTGCTCCAGCCGCCCAAAGCAGCGCCGGTCGTGCCGCCTGCTCCTGCCTCTCGTGGCCAGCTGTGTTGCCGCGGAGGCCTCACCGCCCCCTACTACTCCCACCGATGGCCAGGCCATCCCTCCACTCACCCACACCCCCTGTTATTCTGCGGCGACGGCAGCGCAGCCGAACCAGTGAACTCTCGTACTCCCCTCCGCGTGTGCATCCATTGCCGCGTCTTCCCCGGCTCCGCGTCGTCCCCTTCCTAGGCCTCGCCGTCGTCCACCGCGCTGGTGCTCTCGGCGCGGCGTGGTCAACGTGGTCAAGAAACGACTTCCATCGGACGTGGACTGTACGTGGAGAGGCTGACAGCTGGGTCCACGGCAGCCGCAAGGAAGTGCCTCCTTATTACGCGCAAAATAATTATTCCTCCACCTGACAGCGGGGAACACCGGACGGGCTACCGTATTTCGCGAAAAAATGATTTGCCCCCTGACTGCTGGGACCCACGAGCTACATCTTCGCACGCAAGGAAGTGCGTCCGAAAAAAAACGATTCGTCCCCTGACTGCTGGGACCCACCAGCTACATCTTCGCACGCAAGGAAGTGCGTTCGAAAAAAAATGATTCGCCCCCCGACTGTTGGGACCCACCAGCTACACCTTCGCACGCAAGGAAGTGCGTCCGGGCAAAAAAAACAATTCGCCCCCCTGACTGCTGGGACCCAGCAGCTACACCTTCGCACGCAAGGAAGTGTGTCCGGGCAAAAAAAAACAAAACAATTCGCCCCCCTGACTGCTGGGACCCACCAGCTACATCTTCGCAGGCAAGGAAGTGCCTGACAGTCGGGACCCACCTGGTCAAAGTGTACGTAGCGTTGTCATTCTGGTCGCGAACGTGTACGTACAAATTGGTCGATGTAGAGGCGCGCACGTGTCGTAGTAGAGGCGTGCACGTAGCATGTACACGTACGTACAGCGGCCAGGGTGCAAGAAAGAAAATACGGCCACGTATGTGTACATACGGGCAGGGTCTCGAACGCCTACTCGCGCATATGTACGACCAGGGCTCGTGTACATGGCTAGGTCGGAACGGAGAAACAGCGTCGTCGTCGTGTTCATGGGGAGGCAACGGAATGCGTCATGTTCATGGGGAGGCAACGAAATGCGTCGTGTTCATGGGGAGGCAACGGAATGCGTCGTGTTCATCGGGAGGCAACGGAATGCGTCGTGTTCATCGGGAGGCAACGGAATGCGTCGTGTTCATCGGGAGGCAACGGAACGCGTGGGAGCCAACCGGCTGGGTCGGAACGGAATGCGTGGTCGTGTTCATCGGGAGGGCTTGGACGGAACAGGCGATGCAAACGAGGCCTAGTGTACCGCAGAACGGAGGAAACGGACCTCCTACGTTCGG